>NW_027495726.1:0-239153 GCF_021521415.1 Bidens hawaiensis | reverse complement strand
GCTTATTTTCACCAACTTATAACTTATAAACTTTTTGGAAAATAATAAGGTGTTTGGGATTGCTTATAGTGTGAGAGGAAAAGTTCCATAAGTTACACTTTTGTAACTTATTAACTTAATGAAAAGTTATAAGGAGAAAAAATAAGGAACACAAACACCCCCTTAGTAACGTGAAGTCAATGGGTTATTGGGTTGTTAAGTTCAGGATTACAATTAATAATTGCTAATGGTTTATGCGTGGAAATTGAAGCTCAATGGTAATGTGAGTGTTCAGTAGAAACTAACATAACTATTGAGGAGCCGGTGACCATTTGGTCCATTGGCATTAGCTTAGGTGGATATATAAGACTCTGTGACCTTTGAGGTCATAAGTTCAAATCCTACTTTCAGCATAAAAAAATGTTGTTGCCATTAGACCATCTTCTACAGTTTTTGATTTAAACCAGTCACATCAACATCACTGCCACACAGCTTTCTTAAAAATCATTTTTTTTACTCCAATAATACATCTTCTCAAACCATCTTTACATATTCACATCATCACTTACTTTTACATTTATTTAAATAAGAATTTCACAATACTATATAATATTTACTTTTTATAATTTTATTTAAATAAATAGCAATATAATAAAATTAAGAAAAAAGTAGATTAACTAAAATATAAACAATAGATAAACAAAAATATTACATAATTTAAAATGCCAATTAATAAATCGATAATAAAATCGTTAAAAACTAGCCGTTAAAAAATTTAACAGTTAAACTAGTCGTTACGTAAAAATTACACAAACAAAGAGACATTATTTTTTTTATTTTTTCATTTTCATTAAAATACTTTTTATCAAATCCTTTTAAATTACTATATGACATTTTGGCATTTTTTTATTTATTCCTTTTCATTAAAATACTTTACATCAAATCTCTTTAAATTGTCTCATGTCATTTTGGCATTTTTTATTTTTTCCTTTTCATTTAAATACTTTTTTATCAAATCTCTTTAAATTGTCACATGACATTTTTTTATTTTTTCTTTTCATTAATATTAAAATTCAAATCACATATAGCGGGTTATGTAAACAACCAGACTGTGTCAAAATCAATTTCATTTTCATTATTTAGGCTTAAACCTAAAAATTCTATGTAATCCTCAACCCTAATTCTATAATGATTATACCTTAATTCAAAGTATAAGCGATTAGACTATACATAGTCAGCTAATGATCGTCATCTGCTTTTGCATTCGTCTTCTACATTGGAATTATACGGTTTGTTTGATTTCTTCTTTTTACATGTGTTTCAATCGATATTCATCAACATGGGTAACGATTTATCGAATGCAACACAAAATTAAAACATTCATAGGAGATTCGTTGGTAAAAACATGGGTTACGATAAATTAATTATATCCTTTTGGTTCTTTGATTAAATCCAATTTATGATATGAGACTTTTCATATTTTATCACTTTGGTTTGAAACTAAAGAGTTCTATTCAAATTTCTATATAACTTTGTACAACATGACCTATATATATAGTCTCCATAAACGCTTACCAATAGAAAACTTTAAAGTTTTGTAACATTTGTTAACTAATAGAAAACACTAATGTCTATTACGTGTATGCTATTGTTAATTTTATGATATTAACAAAAATGTTTGTAAATGTTTATATTATCATTTATTTATCGTTTTTGTTTTATTATTACCCTGTGTACTGCATATGTTTTTTTACTAACCTGTGTATCACGCGGGTTCTAACCTAGTAACATATATAAAGTTATACAGTACGTGAATAATAGATTTGTTTTCAATTATTATTGTAAGCATTTATTAATTAAATGTGAATTTTTAAATGGATGATTGTAATTGACCGCGCTCGTTGACTCTTATTGCTATGTTTTGCTGTGTTGAAATTCATTAAAAAATAAATTTTCGGATTTTCACACACATAATCGGAGGTCAAATGAGGCGGATTTTATTAAATTCGAATTTTAAAATGGATAACCGTAATGATAGTTTCCAAACCCTAATTTCTGATATACAATCTGATCGTCTTTTGTCGTTAACTCTAGTTCAGTTTTCACACTTAAATTATTATGAAATTACTGATCTAGTTGAGTTTTATCCGGTTGATTTATTTTGCATACGACTCTAAGATATTCAGGCTGTTATTTGTAAAATTCCCAGCATCTTTCAGTTTCCCAATATTTGAATTTCCCAATACATGGAAGTTTTTTGGCTTTTTTTTTAACGATCAACAAAGTAAACTAAAATAGTGTGGCTTCTATTTCAACATTTGAGGTTATTAGTTATAACTAATTATAAGGGATGAACCAGTATTATCCAGTTAAGTGTCATGACTCACTACTAAAAATCTCATACCGTTCGTGGTTAATTTTAGCTATGATGTAGGAATTGGGCATTTCAGAATACAAAACTATTGCTATGTTTACATGTAATGCAAGTAATTTTTAAATAGGTCAAGTTTAAATCAAATGACTTGTTAGATTACTTTCAGTTATTATTCAAACGGGTCGAATGAGCTTGAGTGTAAATGGGTCGGGTTGGGTCAAGTTATGCATTACTTTTCTTTTTGTGTTTGGTATATATATCTTATCTTACTATACTACTAAACACAAAATAGTGATGCTTAGTTTTCCTAAGGCTGAGTGTAGTGCCCGGACAACGTGGCAGACACGCACACCACTATCACCTTCTCGTGAACAGGGGCGCGTTTGGCCGGGGCGAGCCGGACCACGGGGCTCAAAGAGCCGTTGGGCATTGGGTGGATCAAAAACTATAAATAACAACCCTACCAATCTCATATTTAAAAAAAAGTTACTTATTATTTAATTACAAACCCTACCATTTCCACTATAAATAACAACCACATTTTATAAAAATAACACCAATCTCACTCCCTTCTCTATACTATTATTTAAAAACCTCTCTAAATTTCTCAAATTTATAACCATGTCGGGCTCAGGTTTCGGTAATATCAACACACAACTGGAGCCGACTAAACCCACAAAACGATCCCACAAAGGTAAGGGGAAGAAACGGAGAAGCGGGATTGGTGAAGCTCGACATACAAATTAAGGAATTGTCAAGTGGCCTCCTCTCGATTGGTGAAGCTCGACATACAAAAAACCGGTAAAGAGTTTGGTTTTTCTAGCCAAATACTTTAGCCACCTACAGCCATCCGACCAAGCGATAATGGAGGAAGAAAAAGACAGTATTCGGAAGGAATTGGCGAAAAAGAATAAAAACGCTATGTATTTTTTAGAGGTTGTTGCATTTTAAATTTATGTTTTTATTCTCCTTTTTATTTATGTTTTAATGAAAATATTTTAATTTAGTATTTTTGTGTTTAACAAACAGAAAATCAATCAAGCCCCGGATCACTGGACCACTACATCCTTTGGGGCTTGATCCTGAGGCTTGATCTTGTGTCACATCAGAGTCTACGTGTCGTAAAAAATATTGGATCACTTGGGAGTGGATCAAGCCCCACGATCCTTAGCATAACCAAATTCAATTCTAGCAATAAATTCCTTCCTAATCTTCTAACCTTTTTTCTCCTTAATCCATGCTATCCATGGATCATAGGTGAAAATGGTTTGACCCATGAGTTACAACATTTTCTAACCATTTTCAATATATTTCAAAACTAGCTTTTGAACCCGTGTGTTACACGGAATTTGTCAAATGATCGAAATTTAGGTATTTAATCATATGTAACTTAGGTATTTAATCATACGTAATTTAGGGACTTTCTTTTGAATTTATACATTAATTTTAATATAATCACACACACTTCAAATGTTACATATTTAAGTTTTACATTTTCTTAAGATTGAAATAGTTTTTAAGATGACATAAAATCAATTATTAGTACCTAAACATATTAATGATGTTTTATATGATCAATACAAATCTACCTATACTAATAAACAGAAATATAATGATGATGTGTCATAACCACATTCAATCTTAACTTTAATTTTCCTCATTATTTTCAAATCTTCACTCCTTAATCCATGCTATCCATGAGTCATGGGTTTAATTGTTAAGACTCATTAGTTGTAACTCATATGAGAAAAAAGTATTTAATTCTACCTATACTAATAAACATCTTTAATATAAAACATTTGTATTGAAAAAGGTATTATCTATCTAATCTATATCTATACTATATATAATGTATGAGAGAAGGGTAAATTAAGACACCTTGGTTTTAAGGGATTTACAACATGTGGTACAACCTTTAATACATCTAGGATAAGGGCAAACTTGTCCACTAAAAGAATCAAATACAGTTATTAAATAATAGTTACAAGATTAACCCCTCACTTTGCTTAACTTTTGTAAATTTTAAAAAATAGTTACAACTATGATCATTTATCTTCACTCATATGTGATTTTTATTTTCATTTTTAACTCAACTTCCCTCATGATTTTTAAACGTTAATAACTTTTTCATACGCTGATATTTTTTAAAAGAAATTACACCATAAAAACGAGCATGTTTTTCTCTTCATTTGAGTATCGTATTGTAATAGTTTTTTCATTTAAAAAAATAACATTTCAAAACGAGCATGTTTTTCTCTTTCACTACGGACCTTTTTGTTTCTTAGTATATGTAGATGAGTTACAACTAATGAGTCTATCAGGTCCTTAGATATTGGGTCGTGCCCATTTATGGTTTAATGAGTCGGGCCTAGCCGATTGGGTAGAATTAAATACCTTTTTTCTCATATGAGTTACAACTAATGAGTCTTAACAATTAAACCCGTGACCCATGAATAGCATGAATTAAGGAGAGTGAAGATTAGAAAATTGAAGGAAAATTAAAGTTAAGATTGAATGTGGTTATGACACATCATCATTATTAATTTTGTATATTAGTATATATGTAGATGTAGATATTATACACACAATAATAACCATTTACAACAATTTAATACATAAATATAATTATGCTTAATGTATAATTTACTATTTATTAAAGAAGTCAACATTGTTTAATAATAAGAGCCTCGTGTATTCACTTTGAATTATGCAAAGCTTCTCATTTCGTATTTATAAAGTTTCAGTTTTGCTATTAATTTAATTTTCCAATATTATGATTATTTAATTTTGAATCTTTAATTTAATTTCCTTAACATAATCATTCTAAATCTTAGATGTTTGTTTTTTTGAAACCGTCAATTCCCATTTTTTTATTTCATAAACATTTATCACCTAATCAATTTCTTCAAAAGAAATATGATCATATACAAAATAATATTTTTTGTCAGTTATTTTAATATGACATGTATCAAATCATTAATTCTATGTACTACTAATATTTTGGTTTTATTATTGTTGTTAATACGTTTTTACTGTTTCTTCAAACTCATTGCAGTATTGAACTCATAACAATATTAAATCAGTTTCTATGTTTTCCATATGAATGCAAAATTGAGATTCTAGACTTCTTATTTTTTACTATATATTTCATTCTTTTACCTTAAATTTTATGTCTTTTTTTAAATAGTGAACTTTATTGATTTTTTTCATTTACAAATCCCGGGTTCAAAAGCTAGTATATATATGCTTCAAGACTTTGGACAAACTAAATGTATTGTACTTTTACTAAATTATCATTGTATGCTAATATAATGAATTTTCACTAAATTGTCATTGTCTATAATAAACTTTCATTTTTACCTTTTGATGTAAGATTGTATAACTCGTATTGTAGATAAGTAGTGTAAATTTACTCATTTTCATCCGAAAACTCTTATATACAGTATAAATTTACCCATTTTTGTCCCCCCACCCCTATTTCTGCGTTTTTGTCCAACCTTCATCGCTGGTGCTACCCCGTTAAACCCTCCAAGGTGTTGGGGGCTTCTACCTTAATAATAGTAGAGCTTCTCAAGTATCATAGTCAAAATAATATTGAATGTGTATACTTTACATTTCTAATTTGTATCAGTGTTTATTATAATTTCTCATGATTTTCAAGTAAATTCCGATGGCCCAAAATAACAGCATTAATTTTAAATTTGTTTGCAATAATATTAGTGTGTGATTAGAATTTGGGTGTGAGGTAAATCACTATATTATTTCAACATTTATACTTGATATTAAATTGCTAGTATCTTTATTTTATCTATATATTTTCAACATCTAGGGCTTATTTTTCAAAGGTTTTTGTTAACTGTTAAGGACAATGATGGCTAGGGTGGTCCACGAGTCTCCTCAACTAGACTTCATTCAACAAGGTCATTTATCAGCTACGTGGTAAGGACAATGATGGCTAGGGTGGTTGACCATGGTGATGAACATGACTCATTCAGGCTAGAGAATGTTTAACATTACCTTTTTGTATTAAAACTTTCTATTATGTTATAAATTGTATGTTCTTCTCATTGTTCAAATTTCTGGCTCAACTATCTTAATTATACCATCTCAGTATGTATAAGACTTGCAGTTTTAGTTCCCAAAAAATAGATCTAGTTAGTCATCAACAAAATAGCGTGACAGCGCGTAAATTAATGACAATCGCGGAAGTGAAAATATATACCTGCATGATCTCCTGAGATGTTTGTTGTCGTTCTCCATCGTTCTTGGATTGCAGCACTCCACGCCTTTCTAGCACTTGATTAATACTTTTGAACAAAAAAAGAATTGCTGTTATGAAGGAGGTAGCTTACTAAACCAAATACTTGCACAATCTTAAATGCAGTATTTTGATATATTATAAACAACATTAAATTAACTGAAATAGATTTATTATGTTTAATCATAAATTAGAAATAATGCACGCATTTTGGTCTGGCGCCAACATGTTCTAGTGCCTTGGACTAAGACGGTACGACTTGACTTCTGGAGTATAATTTATAGGTATCACATAAATCGAATTGGCATGGATATCTCTCTAATGCATAAATCAATTTCATAACTTATCAAAAGTTTGAACGATTAATTCAAAGAGAATAACAAGAACGAATACGCTAGATATAAAACTTGTACCTAACTTAGATCAAAGACTTTCCTTACATATAAGGAACGAACCATCACTTACGCCTTAGTTGAGGGTTGACATTTGGCGGTTATAACTATCAGAAGTTGGACAATTATACTAATGCAAAACCGTTAGCAAAAGACTCCATTAGTGAAAGCTTAGTTGCTACTAACCCATAGTTACCTGTCACTAATCAAGTACCATTAATGACCGGTCACCATCGGTCGCCACTTATGATCATCTTGCCACTAATAGACTCATAGATGAAATAGCAATTGATCAATATTCAATAAACTAATAGTTTCCTGCAGTGATATTCAACTACCACTGATGATCAAATTACATACAAATTTCTAATCAATTATGTAAATATGAAGCAACTTACAACTGAAGCAATTGATTGTTACCACTGTTAATCATCCATTATTTATTATGGTTTACTATATTTGTTCTTAATCATATGCTTAGTAACTGAAACCCTAAAATACACTAACATATATAGTGAGAAATTTCAAAGGCAGTGACTGTTTCGACTTAAAATATCAACTGGAACATTGTAAATAGATCTAGAAGTACACATGAATCTATCATACATCACCTATATGCACACACACATACCTGAAGATTGATCATATCTTTGATGATTCACTTTTAAACATCTCCATGTCCTTTTTTTTATCATATTTTAATTTGGTTATAGATGATATATTTCCTCTTTCAGAAACTCCTACATGTTACTTGTTTAGCCATTTAAAGTCATAAAACATGCCTATATCTAATATCTCATTATTACTAAGTTAATTTCTACATACAACATATTTGTAATAAAGTTCACCAAAGATTTTATCCCATTTAACATTCAAAGTTCAAACTACACTTGCTAGATCTATAACATATTGCAACTTTAACATCAAACAATTCACAAACACACATATATATGTATGTATAAATATATATATATAGAGAGAGAGAGAGAGACCTTGAGGGAGAATGAAAGAGTTTTCCGGTGGCGGAGAAGACGATAAGGGCGACATCAACATCACAAAGGGTAGACAACTCTTGAGCCTTCTTAAAAAGGCCTCTTCTCCTCTTTGAGAAGGTTACTTGCCTTGCAGCTAAATTCTCTATCTTTCTGATCTGAGTTTTCTGTCTCACCATCCTCATGGATCTACTTTTAGTTGTAATTAATTACCTTCAAAATAAAAATGTAACCTAGAAACATTAATTAATAAAATATTAAGATCCAAAACCATATAATTAATTATATAACTAGCTCAGCTAAACACAAAAAATCATAGTGAAAGCAAGAGACCCTTTGCTGAACTAGAACTGGTATTGCAAGAAATTAGCCCTAGCTGGGACACAATAATGTCAAAATAGGAAAGCATGCACCTTGGCAAAAGAACATACTAAGAAAAGAAATGAAAGGCATATATTCACTACTGACCAAGTGGGGTACAATTAGTATATTATGTATTCTTGATCGTTTCCATATAAGTGCTCACATACATTTCTCTTTTTATTTTTTAAGCAATTATTTAACTTTGGTGTTTATAATGATAAAAAGTCAATAGACTTTATCTTATTAATTTGTTTCATGCCTTAAATATCTTTATAGTGTGTTAATGTTAAGAGTAGAGTTTATTAGTTTTTAGAACAAGTATCCGAGTTAGATATGTGTTCTTAATTAAGGTTTGTTTCTCTTTTCTGTTCTTCTATATATTGAGAGTTTCCTATCCATTTGTAATTACACAATTTAGGGGGTTTTGGGTGAGCTTCTAAAACTTACTTATTTACTATTTGTTTGTTGAAAAGCAAAAGAGTGTTTGTGAAAGCAATTCCAAAAGCTTCAATTGAAGCTTTTGAAAAGTTGTTTTTGCTTTTTAAAAAGCAAATAAGCAAAAAAGCAATTTTAAAAGCTCCCCCAAACATCCCCTTAGTTTCAAGGGTATCAGAGCTAAGGTGCACGGTATAAACCCTAACTACCATTGTATTAAGAACTAAAACCCTAGTCATTAGGACTATAAACGAACCAAACGTTAAGCAAACATTTCGTGAACTGTTTGGAGGGAAGTTCGTTTATGTGTGTTCGTTTAATAAATGAACGAACACGAACAAGAAGTTTTGTTTGTTTGGTTAAATGAACAAACATGAACAGAGGTTGCGTTTGTTCATCTGTGTTCGTTAACGTTCGGTAATGTGTTCATATATGTTCGTTTAAATTCGTTAACTAAAGGTATGTTTTATATTTTATAATATTTTATTTGTAATAACTAACCTAACATTAAAATTTTATAATTTTGTTGTTTATGTTCAGTTTGTTTCGTTAATTGTTTGTTTGATACAGTCTTGTTTTAGGTAACAACAAACCTAACGTTTGTTTCGTTGATATTATCATAATAAAACCGTCGGTTGGGGGATGATTATGTCTATGGTTATTATTATCTCATGTGCTTAACTTTATATTTAATTAATGTGATTAGTTATAATGTTTTGGATTAAGAATGTTGCTTTTTTGTTTCTTAAATAGTACGTGTTTGTTTGCGTTCGTGAAAAGGTTCAATTCCCTAACGAACGAACATGAACAAGATTTTTCGTTCGGTTAGCGTTCATGAGCAAGTTTAAAGCTAAACGAACGATGAAAAAGGTTTCATTTTGTTCGTTTACAACCCTACTAGTCTACAATGTTTTCTATCGTCTGTCCATTTTTCTATTCCAGTTAGTCATTGCTTATTCGATTGCTATATATTCATGCACGAAACAATGTTCACAGCATTGACATTTTACATGTTCTTGATGTCGTTGTTCTTGCTTGATCCTGCTAATCCTAATCCTGACCATGTTTTTTTGGAGCATGCTCCTGTCCCTGTTTTTTTCTTCCAATTTCTCACTTGTTGCGTTTCCAGTCTAGTTTTTTTGGTGTGTTTTATTTGTAACAAGTTTCATAAAATTTACATCGATACTCCAACTTGAGGATATGTTTTAAATATTAGATTTATGGTTGATTTGAGTTTAGTCTACGAGCCCGAGTTAGGTGTTCTTAGGATTTCTTTATATTTTTTGCTATTCTATATATTACATAATTTAGTTCTGAAGAGGTAGGTCCCAGCAGAGCCCAGTTGGACCCGCAAGACTCACCTTGAAGAGGGACGTCTGCGCAAGGACCAACTGCTTCCGCAGGACCCACCATGCTCAGAGAAGACCTTACGCGCAGTACGCCAGCTGTTCCCGCAGGGAAAGCCTCCCAATGGTGAAGTACCCCGCTTGTTCCCGCAGCTGCGGATACAAGCCATCAGGGAAGGCTACCCGCACTGATAGCAAGCCTACACGCACAAGGCACTAACTCGATACTTCAGTAATGTCACCTGAAGGAATGAGCAAGGCGGGAATACTCCCGCCCAAATGAGCCAGTCCCTATGCTTCTGGAAGATCTTTTGTACTATACCTGCCAAGGTATGGGCAAAATAGACGATCTGACCAAAACAGCCCATGAACCAATCACAGGGTGACAGCTCACCGACAACAGTACGAGGAGGAGCACCCTCTAGTACTGTTTGTCACTATTAGCCGCTGCCTACTCACCAACCCTCACTGTGGGACGTGCGTAGCCTACAGTTGGTGGAACAGTGCATAGCCGGCAGTAAAGGAACAGTATACAGCCGGCCTTATCACTATCGGCCGCAGCCTATCCACCAACCAGCATGGCTTGTGCGTAGCCCACTGTTGGTAGAACAGGGATACTATTCAGCCGGCTGTACCTTCTTGGAAACCTACCTTCGGCTATAAATACTCCAACACCTTGGAATGGTAAGGAAATCATCTGATATCTCATTATCTTATCTTCTCTAGCAATCTCTTAATATACACTTATATTCAGAGCAATCTAGTCTGATTCTCACGCCGGAGGGTGGTCACAAGGAGGAACCCCCCCTTCTCAGTGACGAGCTTACGGTGTCTGTTTTGCAGGTCACCTGAAGAACAACTTTCTTTGCTGGACCTCATCCTCGTGGGAAACATCTATTTAACCCCCAGATTGTCCGTAATCTGCCCGGGGTCGATTAGTGTTTCTTCATTGGCGCCATCCGTGCATAAAAGCTAGAACTAATTCTTAGTTTTTTCAAAATTTCTGAAGAAATGGTTAACGTTACTCCGGTCCCAAAGCCAGTAAGTGACCAAGAAACCCCGGTAACCACAACCCCAGCAACTGGGGGGAACACCGGCGGTTATACAAATTTTACGAACACTACCCCGGTTACCCAAGCCGGGACAAGTGCAGTAAACAATATTTCACTGGGGTTCACTGATGCCCAGTTGGAGAAACGGACGAGGGTCCCTCGCCAAACACTCGATCAAGTTAAGGCGTGGGCCGAAGCACGTCAGAAAGAGTTCCAAGCTGAGTTGGATGAACGCTTGCGTTCACTTCAACAGGCTGACGAATTCGGCAGTACTCGCCAACATCTCAACATGAACAGTGAGTGCGAGTACTCGGACGATGAGCGGGAAGAATCCGATACCGACGCAAACCCTCGCCATAAGGCAAAAGGGAAGCGTAAGGAAACGGACTTCCAACCGACAAGGAATTTTGGAGAAACCTTTAAACCAACGAACGCGGGGAGAAACCCACGTGACTTCTCCAAAACCTTTAGACCAACTGCTACAAATGCAGGAAAGTCCAAGTTTGCAAGGGACATTGCGGAAGCAATCGCCCCGAGAAGTGCCAAACAAATGTCCAACATCGGCACTTATGATGGTCTATCCGACCCAGACGATCACTTGAACAGATTCATTGCAGGGGCAACCGTCAGTAACTGGACGGAACCCACGTGGTGTTATATGTTCCAGATGACACTGGTTGGAGCGGCCAGGGCATGGTTCGATTGTTTACCGGTACACCACATTTATGATTGGGCGGACTTTCAGAACAAGTTCAGCCAACACTTCAGCCAACAGAGGAAATATACTGAAGAACAGTGGACGATCCTCAACTGCGTTAGAGAGGAGGATGAATCTTTACTAGACTTCATCACTCGCTTCAACTCCAAAAAGCTGAGTCTGGGCAACATAAGTGAAGATCTTGTTCGCGCCGCTTTCATCCAGGGCGCCGAATACCCAGAGCTTATCCGCACGTTGACGGGTAAGGACAGCATGCCATCCACATGGGATGCCATCATGACGGCGGCCAAGCGCTTTGCCGAGACAGAGAAGCAACTGGGTAGGGATCTTCCCCATAGTACACACCTCTACACGCAGAGGACCAGAGAAAACAATGTTTGGATCGCCCGGCAGAACAAAAAGAGGAAGCTAGGTATTTGGCAGTCAAGGGTAAACTTTGACACCTCATCCAGCTCTCGCCCTCTTGTTGGCGGAAGGGATAACACACACCCTTCAAGCCGAAAACACCGGTGGACGCCACTCACCAAAAGCGTCACGGAGATATTTGCCACCGAAAAACTACCATGGCCAAAAGCTCCAATGATCCGGCAGCGACCTAATGCGGATCAAAGCAAATCCTGTGACTTCCACGGGACAAAGGGTCATAGTACGGAGGAGTGTACATCCTTGAAGGATTGTCGAAACATTCGTCAAGGATGGAAGACTTACACACCTCGTGGCATCAATCAAGAAGGGAGGAAGGAATGATAACCGGTACAGAGGCAACAGACGAAAGCCCGTTGACATCAGCATCAACATGGTTCATGGCAACATCAGAGGAAGAAAAAGGCGAGCGATAGAACCATGCGCGTGGAAGGAAGCTGAGGTGCGCTTCCCGCGAGTGCCAGGAGGACCCAGCAAAGAAGGCCCTATCGTCATCAAAAGCCAGCTGGGGCACTACATCACTTCTCGCACTCTTGCTGACAACGGCGCCTCGTCAACGGTGATGTACAGGCAGTTCTTCGACAAGCTAGATGACGAAGACAAGGAATGCCTGGAAACGGTCTACGCCTCGGTGGAAGGGTTCGACGGCAGCACAAACACCCCCCTGGGTATCCTATCTTTCCCCGTCACTCTTACGGACGGGAATCACTCACGCACAGAAGATGTGGATTTTGTCGTGATGAGGAAGCCGCACCACACATACGACATTCTCTTCGGAAGAGACGGGATGGCAAGATTCAACGCCGTGGTATCTTCAGTCCACGGCATGATGGGATGGCCAACAGCTGAGGGTGTAGCGATGATCACCGGCATTCCCCAGGTATGCATCGCATCTGTCTCATCTAAACCCAAACCAAAGATGGCTAAACCAACCATCACCGAACCGGAAAGATGGGGCCGTTACCATTGGCCCAACAGTTGTTGATCCCACACGCACCTTACTCAAACGCTTACTACAGAAAAACGCTGACATCTTCGCGTGGACACCAGCTGACATGACTGGTGTACTGTCACACCCGGCCCTGAGCGGCGGAAACAGCCGGGCGCGCGCGAGTGGAAATTGATACTTAAGCACGAGCCATTGCAACATTCAAAGTAAGATTTTCATCGCGCATGAAAAGTTTAATACAAATACATTACATTGTTTAAAATTTACATAAAAACATTCAAAGTATAAAAATTGTTGAAGATTTCCACGCCATATCCCCATGCGCGGCGGGAACAACCACGCGCATCGAAGGGATAGAACTAAAATCTTCCAAAAAGCTAGATTAGATGTTCAGCGTGAGGTGCTCTAAGTGTGACTCCATGCGCTACCTAGTTATCTCCTGAAAGACACGTAAAAACATTTGAATCAGTATAAACTGAGTGAGTTCACAAGTCTTAGTAACTTGATAAATCGAATTGCATCATAATCTTGATACAAATCATTCTGAAACGTAATTCTGATAGCATCATTAAAACACATGCTTGGTAAAACATAGTTCTATCAAGATATTTTGATAAAATCGTTCCGCGGGTTACGCGCGAACATTACTGGGAACTGTGCTCGTCTATGCAAAGTGGCGCTGCCACTACGAGCTAAAATAAGTAATACCGTCCCGCGGTTTGCGCGCGAACGTTTCAGGAACATGTGCTCGTCCATGCAAAGTGGCGCTGCCACTACGAGCTAAAATAATAATTCCGTCCCGCGGGTTACGCGCGGACGTTGTGCCGGAAAACAAGGCGCTCGTCCATGCAAAGAGGCGCGACCCCTACGAGCGGGCTCAAACCCATAGTACTGCCCCATGACCATACTAGGCACTCGTCCATGCAAAGAGGTGCGACCCCTACGAGTGGGTGGATCAAACCAGCAGTCCCTACCCTTAGAGTTCCAATGGTAAAGTGATCACTTACTCGAGTTCTAGCGCACATACATCGAAAACCTTAGATAACCGTTTGCATTACTCATCATGAAACATAACTTAAACACATAATCGCTTGCATAACTTGTAAGTATACCATGATAAAACATTATTTAAGTACGTGTCCCTCGCCCCGAAAACAGTTTAAAAATAGTGAAAACAGTGAAAATAGGGGCTGTGAGACTCACCTGTGGTTCTTGTTAAGGGATTAATCGAGATTCGGGTTTTCTTGGTGTTGGCCTCGGAATCGAAGGTCTAGAATACGATTAAATAACAAGTATATATATTAAGATCAAGAAATAGGAGAATATAAGGGTTGGATAGTAGGTCTCAAGGTTATATTCTCGGCTTACCTAGTAACAGGATCGGAGCTGGAAACAACGGATGCTTGGGAGAGGATTAGTGCAAGTTTGTAGTTCTTTGAAGTGTGTTTTGGGTGATAATTTAGGTTACAAATTTATAGGCAAACTCAAGGGAACACAATCCCTTGCTTTAGGGGATTGAAATCTTTTCATATCTAGGTGTAATGATGATAAAGTATGGAAATTATTATTGTTTATTTAAAAGTGGAGGAGTGGACAAAAGATCTTGATTTGATTTGGACAGGACATGCAGGTCTGGGGTTGGTGAGAATAGGGTGGCTGACAGTTGACTTTTCATGTTACAGTGTGCCTTTTTCAGGTACTTTTGTCAGTGTACAGTAAAAAGTGGAAAATCTCTGAAACACGCTACTGTTTCCTTTTGGGCGGGAGTAATCTCCTTATGTCTGGAGAATAGACTAAGTGTTCTGTGCGCATCACTTTGTGCGCATAGCTTTCTGCGTGAAGGACATTTCTTTGCTGCGGGTAGGTGCGTAACCTTCTCGCAGTTGAGGATATTGAGTTTCATTTGTAGATTCTCCAGGTGGTCTTGGTATTTCAACATAGTGATCAGTCATGTTGAAGTCAATTCCATCTTGGAGCTTCAGACAAACTAGCTCTCAATGTTCCCGCCATGCGGGGAGGTTAGTTCCCTTCCGCACGCGCATAAACGATGTAGGATGCACCCGCCTTAGCATCACGCGGGATGGTCAACCCATAGACAACATAACGTTTAAGTTACATGAAAACATAAAGCCAAAACATTCACGCATGGCGCATATAACATATGCTCACGCTGGTTCTTAACATGGTGCGCTCGCGCAGGTTGCACATAACAAATGCACGCGCTTTCTAACATGGGGCGCTCGCGCAGGGCGCACATAACAAATGCACGCGCTGACTAACATGGCGCGCTCGCGCAGGGCGCACATAACAAATGCACGTGCTGACTAACATGGCGCGCTCGCGCAGGGCGCACATAACAAATGCACGCGCTGACTAACATGGCGCGCTCGCGCAGGGCGCACATAACAAATGCACGCGCTGACTAACATGGCGCGCTTAATATTTACAATCACCTAATTATTAGGTTGATTACTTAGTTTAAGGGATTGGGAATTTACCGGGTGTCACATTCTCCCCTCGTTAAACGAATTTTGTCCCGAAATTTAGGAGACGTTGCTGGCAGAAGCCATGTTCTGAAAGAGGTGTGGGTATTTCTTGCGCATTTCGTCTTCTCTTTCCCAAGTGAATTCAGGCCCACGCCTCGAGTTCCATTGAACCTTTACTAACTTGATTTTGCTCCTGCGTAACTTTTGTTCTTTCCAATCGGTTACTGCTATAGGTTCTTCTACGAAGTGCAGCTGTTTGTCGATGTGAATCTCTTCCAACGGCAAAATCAACGTTTCGTCAGATAAGCACTTTTTGAGGTTGGACACATGAAACGTATCATGAACTCCACTGAGTTCGGCGGGTAAACGGAGTTTATAAGCAACCGGACCGATCCTTTCCAGGATCTCGAATGGTCCAATGAAGCGCGGATTCAACTTTCCTCGCTTGCCGAAACGGGGGACTCCTTTCCATGGAGAGACTTTCAAAAGTACTTTATCCCCTACTTGAAACTCCAATGGTTTCCTTCGCACATCTGCGTAGCTCTTCTGTCTGTCGCGCGCTGTCTTAAGGCGATCCCTTATCTGAAAAATCTTGTCTGTTGTTTCTTGGATCAATTCTGGATCAGTCATTTGCTTGTCACCCACTTCAGCCCAGCACAGTGGGGATCTACACTTGCGCCCATACAAAGCTTCGAACGGCGCAGCCTTAATGCTTGTGTGATAGCTGTTGTTGTAAGAAAATTCAACCAATGGGAGATGAGTATCCCAGCTACCTTCGAAATCGATTGCGCACGCGCGTAGCATATCTTCCAATGTCTGGATTGTTCGCTCGCTTTGCCCATCCGTTTGAGGATGATATGCCGTACTCATGTCAAGACGAGTACCTAAAGCTCCTTGTAACGATCTCCAAAACCTTGATGTGAACCGACTATCTCTATCAGAAATGATGGACACTGGGACTCCATGTTTTGAAACTACTTCTCGAATATACAGTCGGGCTAACTTTTCCATCTTATCGGTTTCCTTGATTGGCAGGAAGTGCGCTGACTTAGTTAGCCGATCCACAATAACCCATATTGTGTCATAACCCCCAGGTGTCCTTGGCAGTTTGGTGATGAAGTCCATAGAGATTTGTTCCCACTTCCACATGGGAATTTCTGGCTGCTGAAGCAACCCTGATGGTTTCTGGTATTCAGCCTTCACCTTCGAACACGTCAGGCACTTACTGACATACGTCGCGATGGCGCCTTTAAGATTGGGCCACCAATACAGCGTTTTAACATCTTGGTACATCTTGTCTGCGCCAGGATGTACGGAATACCGCGTCTTGTGAGCTTCGTTCAAGACCTGCTCGCGCAATCCTCCCTTGAGAGGGACCCATATGCGGTTAGCGAAATATAGATTGCCGTTCTCTTTAAGTTCCAACTTCTTAACCATACCCCCAAGGCATTCGTTTTTAACAAACTCCGGTTTCAAGGCTTCTTGCTGAGCGTCTCGGATGCGGGTAGAGAGATCTGCGTGAATGGTCAACCTTAGAGCCTTGACTCGTAGCGTTTTTATTCGCTCCTTCCTACTTAGCGCGTCTGCTACCACATTCGCCTTTCCAGGGTGGTACTTAATCTCACAATCATAATCGTTCAACAACTCCACCCATCTTCGTTGCCTCATGTTTAAATCCTTTTGATCAAATATATGTTGAAGGCTCTTGTGATCCGTAAAGATTATACACTTTGTACCATAGAGGTAATGGCGCCAAATCTTTAGCGCGAAGACAACCGCTCCAAGTTCTAAATCATGCGTTGTGTAGTTCTTTTCATTGGTCTTGAGTTGGCGTGAGGCATACGCTATGACTTTGTCTCGCTGCATAAGGACACATCCAAGTCCCTGATGTGAAGCGTCGCAGTAAACAACAATGTCATCCATCCCCTCGGGCAAAGACAAAATTGGCGCACTACATAACTTCTGTTTCAACATTTGAAATGCTGTTTCCTGATTTTCGCCCCAAACAAACTTCTTGTCTTTCTGAGTTAGCGCGGTCAGAGGTAGAGCTATTTTGGAGAAGTTCTCAATGAAGCGTCGATAGTAGCCAGCTAGTCCTAGGAATTGCCTCACCTCAGTTGGGGTTTTTGGCGCTTCCCAGTTTTCGATGGCCTTGACTTTGGAAGGATCAACGTGAATTCCTTTCTCGTTTACAACGTGACTGAGAAAGTGAACTTCTCTAAGCCAAAACTCGCACTTGGAAAACTTCGCATACAACTTTTCTTTCCTCAACAATTCCAAAATCAATCTCAGGTGTTGCTCATGCTCGGCCTTGGTCCGTGAGTAAATCAGAATATCATCTATAAACACAATCACAAATTTGTCCAAGTATGGTTTGCACACATGGTTCATCAGATCCATGAACACAGCCGGCGCATTAGTTAGCCCGAAAGGCATCACTAAGAACTCATAATGGCCGTATCTAGTTCGGAAGGCTGTTTTCGGCACATCTTCCTCATGGACCCTAAGTTGGTGGTATCCTGACCGTAGATCTATCTTCGAATAATAACTGGATCCCTGCAACTGGTCAAATAAGTCGTCAATCCTCGGTAAGGGGTACCGATTCTTGACTGTCAGCTTGTTCAGCTCCCTGTAGTCAATACACATTCTGAACGAACCATCCTTCTTCTTAACAAACAGTACTGGAGCTCCCCAAGGTGAAAAGCTTGGGCGTATGAAACCCTTATCCAATAGTTCCTGTAACTGATTGGATAGCTCTTGCATCTCAGATGGAGCTAATCGATAAGGCGCTCGAGCTACTGGCGCAGCTCCTGGGACTAGATCAATACGAAACTCGACTTGTCGCGGCGGCGGTAATCCGGGCAAATCTTCAGGAAAAACTTCTGGAAATTCGCGCACTACTGGTAAGTCTTCAATTCTTCGCTCATCTCCTTTCTTCTCTACGACATGCGCCAGGAAGGCGTAGCACCCTTTCCTTAGGCACTTTCGCGCCTTTAGGCACGAAATCAGTTTCGTCGCAACTCCCCCTCTTTCCCCTTGAATTACCAAGGTTTCTCCGTTCAACAGTGGGATCCGAACCTGCTTCTCATGGCAAATAACTTCCGCGCGGTTCTCAACTAACCAATCCATACCTACCACAATGTCAAAACTTCCCAAGTCTATTGGCAACAAGTTAATATTGAACCCGTGACCTCCCATGACTATAACACATTGTTCAGTTCTTTCGTTCGCGCATAACTGCCTACCATTGGCTAGTTCTATAGTATAAGGCGTGTCTAGCCTACTGGTTGCTTGGCCTAGGGAGTCTTTAAACTCAGCGGATATAAAACTTAGGTCAGCGCCAGTATCAAATAAGACAGATGCAAAATGTCCGTTAAGCAAAAACGTACCGGTTACCACATTCGGCTCTTCTTTAGCTTCGCCTGCGCCGATCACAAAAGCTCTCCCGCGAGTTTGGTTCCCCTTTTGCGGGCAATCCCGACTAAAATGCCCTGGCTTCCCGCATGCGTAGCAGTTGTCGCTTGCTCCAGCTTCTCTGACACGGCAATTCATCGTCTTGTGCCCTGGTCTGCCACATTTGGCACATTCGATTCTTGCGCATTCACCCTCGTGGTGGTACTTGCATTTGTTGCACCATGGGCGAGGCCCGCTGTATCCTTTTCGTGGTGGCTCCGCGGCCTGAATCGCGTAAACCCTTGCGCTTTCCTGCTTCTTGAACGGTGGCTGCTTGGAGTCGGACCCTCGGTGGTGAGAGTTCCATTTCCTCTTGGGATCAGAGGTTCGCTGCTCGATTCCGCGCGTAGTCAACATACCCGCACGGATCGTATCCCTTGTAAGGGTAATGGCCCGCGCTACCGCCTCATCAAAGGTTGGAGGCGCTGCGGCGTTGAGCGGAACCCTAACAACAGGAGGTAACCCAAAAATATACCTCTCGATCTTCTTTTCCTCCGTGTTTGCCATATCTGGCACCAACTGGCAAAGTTCGTTGAACCGGTTGTTGTAGGCGTCGATATCCGTTCCTACCATGGTGTGGTTCCAGAATTCCTGTTGTATACTCTGGATTTCTGCGCGAGAGCAGAACTTTCTCATCATCATCTCCTTCAGTTCCTCCCAGGTCTTGTGGAGAGCCACTTCTCGCCCCAATGTTTTCGTTTGAAGCTTCCACCAAGACGAAGCTGCCTCTTGGAACATGCAGGTCGCATAAAGGACCTTCTGGTTCTCACTACATCCGCTAATGGAGAGAACTGTCTCCATCTTGTCAATCCAGTTGTAGAGCCCAATGGCCCCTTCGGTTCCCTTGAATGGCCAAGGCTTACAGGCCATGAATGTCTTATAGGAGCATCCTTTGTCCAAGGCTCCTGATTCGGGTTCTGGGGTCTCATTCTGACGACCCTGACTTGATTCGGCCTTGCTGGCCTCATGTGTTGCGATTGCTTGCGCGATTATTTCCGCGAGTTCCTCGGGTGTCATGGTAATTCCCTTGGCTTTAGTTGGAGGCATTCTCGCTTTAAAAGAGAATGAAAATATATCAAACTTAGCGCATGTACTCTGAGCACATAATGTTATCATTATTTACTAGACAGTGTGACCCGTGTTCCTAAGTGTGTGTATAGTTTCTTTTGAAAATATTCTTTGAAAAATATTTCATGCGATTCCCCAACGGTTATAGTCTAGGTTAAAACTTCTTTTCCTAGTTCGCTATAACCTGGCTCTGATACCAATCTGTCACACCCGGCCCTGAGCGGCGGAAACAGCCGGGCGCGCGCGAGTGGAAATTGATACTTAAGCACGAGCCATTGCAACATTCAAAGTAAGATTTTCATCGCGCATGAAAAGTTTAATACAAATACATTACATTGTTTAAAATTTACATAAAAACATTCAAAGTATAAAAATTGTTGAAGATTTCCACGCCATATCCCCATGCGCGGCGGGAACAACCACGCGCATCGAAGGGATAGAACTAAAATCTTCCAAAAAGCTAGATTAGATGTTCAGCGTGAGGTGCTCTAAGTGTGACTCCATGCGCTACCTAGTTATCTCCTGAAAGACACGTAAAAACATTTGAATCAGTATAAACTGAGTGAGTTCACAAGTCTTAGTAACTTGATAAATCGAATTGCATCATAATCTTGATACAAATCATTCTGAAACGTAATTCTGATAGCATCATTAAAACACATGCTTGGTAAAACATAGTTCTATCAAGATATTTTGATAAAATCGTTCCGCGGGTTACGCGCGAACATTACTGGGAACTGTGCTCGTCTATGCAAAGTGGCGCTGCCACTACGAGCTAAAATAAGTAATACCGTCCCGCGGTTTGCGCGCGAACGTTTCAGGAACATGTGCTCGTCCATGCAAAGTGGCGCTGCCACTACGAGCTAAAATAATAATTCCGTCCCGCGGGTTACGCGCGGACGTTGTGCCGGAAAACAAGGCGCTCGTCCATGCAAAGAGGCGCGACCCCTACGAGCGGGCTCAAACCCATAGTACTGCCCCATGACCATACTAGGCACTCGTCCATGCAAAGAGGTGCGACCCCTACGAGTGGGTGGATCAAACCAGCAGTCCCTACCCTTAGAGTTCCAATGGTAAAGTGATCACTTACTCGAGTTCTAGCGCACATACATCGAAAACCTTAGATAACCGTTTGCATTACTCATCATGAAACATAACTTAAACACATAATCGCTTGCATAACTTGTAAGTATACCATGATAAAACATTATTTAAGTACGTGTCCCTCGCCCCGAAAACAGTTTAAAAATAGTGAAAACAGTGAAAATAGGGGCTGTGAGACTCACCTGTGGTTCTTGTTAAGGGATTAATCGAGATTCGGGTTTTCTTGGTGTTGGCCTCGGAATCGAAGGTCTAGAATACGATTAAATAACAAGTATATATATTAAGATCAAGAAATAGGAGAATATAAGGGTTGGATAGTAGGTCTCAAGGTTATATTCTCGGCTTACCTAGTAACAGGATCGGAGCTGGAAACAACGGATGCTTGGGAGAGGATTAGTGCAAGTTTGTAGTTCTTTGAAGTGTGTTTTGGGTGATAATTTAGGTTACAAATTTATAGGCAAACTCAAGGGAACACAATCCCTTGCTTTAGGGGATTGAAATCTTTTCATATCTAGGTGTAATGATGATAAAGTATGGAAATTATTATTGTTTATTTAAAAGTGGAGGAGTGGACAAAAGATCTTGATTTGATTTGGACAGGACATGCAGGTCTGGGGTTGGTGAGAATAGGGTGGCTGACAGTTGACTTTTCATGTTACAGTGTGCCTTTTTCAGGTACTTTTGTCAGTGTACAGTAAAAAGTGGAAAATCTCTGAAACACGCTACTGTTTCCTTTTGGGCGGGAGTAATCTCCTTATGTCTGGAGAATAGACTAAGTGTTCTGTGCGCATCACTTTGTGCGCATAGCTTTCTGCGTGAAGGACATTTCTTTGCTGCGGGTAGGTGCGTAACCTTCTCGCAGTTGAGGATATTGAGTTTCATTTGTAGATTCTCCAGGTGGTCTTGGTATTTCAACATAGTGATCAGTCATGTTGAAGTCAATTCCATCTTGGAGCTTCAGACAAACTAGCTCTCAATGTTCCCGCCATGCGGGGAGGTTAGTTCCCTTCCGCACGCGCATAAACGATGTAGGATGCACCCGCCTTAGCATCACGCGGGATGGTCAACCCATAGACAACATAACGTTTAAGTTACATGAAAACATAAAGCCAAAACATTCACGCATGGCGCATATAACATATGCTCACGCTGGTTCTTAACATGGTGCGCTCGCGCAGGTTGCACATAACAAATGCACGCGCTTTCTAACATGGCGCGCTCGCGCAGGGCGCACATAACAAATGCACGCGCTGACTAACATGGCGCGCTCGCGCAGGGCGCACATAACAAATGCACGTGCTGACTAACATGGCGCGCTCGCGCAGGGCGCACATAACAAATGCACGCGCTGACTAACATGGCGCGCTCGCGCAGGGCGCACATAACAAATGCACGCGCTGACTAACATGGCGCGCTTAATATTTACAATCACCTAATTATTAGGTTGATTACTTAGTTTAAGGGATTGGGAATTTACCGGGTGTCACATGTACCCCGAAGAAAGGCAGAGCATAAGCTCAAGTGCGATCCGGCTGTTACGCCAGTCGTACAAAAGCGCAGAGTAATGGGGCCAGAACAAACTAACGCGTGTAGAACCCAAGTCAAGGAACTCCTTGACGCAGGCATCGTACGCGTTAGCAGATATCAAACATGGGTTGCAAATCCCGTTATAGTACCGAATAATAACAAACAATGGCGCATGTGCATAGATTTCAATGACTTAAACAAAGCATGCCCCAAAGATTGTTATCCGTTATCCGAAATTGATCTTAAGGTGGATTCGTTAGCACCGTTTCGCCTTAAATGCTTCCTGGATGCGTATAAGGGGTACCATCAAATCCACATGGCCGTTGATGATCAGGACAAAACCGCTTTTCGGACGCCCGATGGCACATTTTGTTATCAAATGATGCCATTTGGACTTAAGAATGCCGGGTCCACATACCAACGCCTGATGGACAACCAGTTTCATGCCCAAATTGGGAGGAACTTGGAAGTCTACATGGATGACTTGGTCATCAAAAGCCCTGACGCAGAAGCGATGTTGAAAGACATCGAAGAAACTTTCAACACGCTCAGGAAGATAAACATGAAGCTCAACCCGAGCAAGTGTGCCTTTGGAATGGAAGAAGGGAAGTTCTTGGGGGTCATCGTCACTAAAGATGGCTTCAGAGCAAACCCTGAAAAGGTCGAAGCCATTATCAAAATGGAATCACCTACTACCATCAAACAGGCTCAGACACTGAATGGACGACTAGTCGCACTTAATCGCTTTTTGGCAAACCACGCGGATAAGTCGTTTCCTTTCGTGTCAACGTTGAGAAACTGTTTAAAGAAAACGCACTTCCGCTGGACACCAGAAGCGGAAGCAGCTTTTCAGGAGATTCGGTCACGCTTGATCGAACTCCCAACGCTCAGAGCACCAAAAGCGGGGGAGGAGTTAATCCTATACCTTTCCGCAACAGATAGAGCAACCGGGGCGGTCCTGCTAGTTGAACGGAAAGGCATCCAGATGCCAATCTATTATGTCAGCCGTATCCTAACAGACGTAGAAACCCGGTACTCTACCCTCGAAAAATTAGTCTTAGCACTTATACACGCTTCACGCAGGTTAAGACGATATTTCCAGGGTCACCCAATCACCATTCTCTCCAACTTCAAACTTGTAAACGTTCTACGCAAACCCGAGTTATCGGGACGCCTAGCCAAATGGGCAATTGAGTTGGGGGAATACGCGATAAAGTATAAGCCAAGACCAGCCATAAAAGGCCAGGTTTTGGCCGACTTTATTGCGGAAGTGCCTGCATCGCGGGAAAAAGAGTGCCAGGAAGAGGCTCAACCCTCTCAAGCACAGGACATCAATGATGTCTGGCGACTCTACACTGATGGAGCAGCCAGTAACGAGGGTTCAGGCGCAGGGCTGAAACTAACCAACCCAGCAGGCCAAGAATACACTTACGCTATTCGACTGGATTTTCCAAGTACGAATAACGAAGCCGAGTATGAAGCATTCTTGGCCGGGCTGAGAATTGCGCGTAAGATGGGAGTGAAACACTTGGAAGCCCACGTGGATTCCATGTTAGTAGCCAACCAAATCAACGTGATGTACACGGCTGTGAACGACACAATGGCCCTGTACCTCGCACAAGCAAAAACCCTTATGCGCGATTTTAACGATTGCAAAGTCATACACGTCAAGCGTAGTGAAAACAAATCTGCGGATGCGTTAAGCAAGCTTGCATCATTAGCCTTCACCCACTTGGGAAAGGACATCCGCATTGAACTCCTCGAGGCACCTTCAGTCCCGCACAAGGAAATTTGTGTCATCCAAACCGGCACAGAAACGTGGATGACACCAATAATAAATTACCTTGCGGCAGGTACACTACCAGAGTCAAAAACACAGGCAAGAAAACTACGCTGTAAAGCACTGAATTATCAACTCATCGATGACATCCTTTACAGACGTAACTTTCTTGGCCCACTCTTAAGATGTGTAGACAATCAAGATGCTGGCTACCTCCTAAGGGAAGTACACGAAGGCATCTGTGGAGTACACGCAGGTCCACGCGCTGTTGTAGCTAAGCTAAACAACGCGGGATACTTTTGGCCGGGGATGCATACGGATGCGCTGGCATACATCAGAAAGTGCAGGTCTTGTCAGCTCTACGCACCCAACACGCATCGCCCGAAGAATGAACTTGTTCCAGTCACCTCTTCATGGCCATTTCAGAAGTGGGCCATCGATGTGACCGGCCCATTTCCTACAGCAGCATGAAATGTTCAGTTCCTAGTGGTAGCCATCGACTACTTCACCAAGTGGATAGAAGCAAAACCCTTAGCCCAAACAACCGTGAAACATATCAAAAAATTTATTTGGGAATTTATTATTTGTCGTTTTGGACTTCCACAGAATTTGGTGAGCGATAACGGCACCAACTTTGCTAACAAGAAGCTACAAAAGTGGCTGGAAGAACTTCAAATCACCCACACTTTTACCACAGTGGCGCACCCGCAGGGTAATGGTGAGGTAGAAAGAGCAAATAAGAGCATCGTCGAAGGCATAAAGAAAAGACTCTTGGAACACAGATCCGGCTGGGTGGACGAGCTTCCGCACGTCCTTTGGGCAAACAGAACGCTGAAAAAGGCCAGTACGGGAGTAACCCCGTTCAGTCTCACTTATGGCACTGAAGCCATGGTCCCGGTCGAAATTGGTTTACCCTCACCAAGGGTCTTGATTCAGCCAGAAGACAATGATGCGGAAAGACGGTTAGACCTTATGCTAACCGAGGAACGCAGAGACTTAGCCGCAGTGCGTGAAGAGAACTACAAGCGACAAATGCAAAAATACTACACCACGCGGGTAAAACTCTGCAACTTCAATGTAGGAGACTACATACTGCGTAACAACGAGGCTTCGAACCAACAACGCCCAGGAAAACTGGCCCCGGTCTGGGAAGGGCCATACATTATCAAAGAAGTTCTGGGAAAGGGCGCATACCGGCTCGAAAGGCTCGATGGCACTCCCATCCCAAGAACATGGAATGGAGCTCAATTACGCAAATGTTATATGTAGATCAATTCCAAACTTGTAAAGAAAAGGCCTAAAGCCACTTCTAATGGAAATGATTCTCCTTTCACAATGTGTTGATAGCCTTACCTTTATACTTATGAACTTCCCACACTGATGTGCCGGTATCCACCGCATAAATATGGGAAGAAGTAAGTCGTTACATGTGGAAGGCGGCAAAACCCGCATAAACACATAAAACGGTAAAAATTTCAAAAGAAAAGGAAAACCTTCACGCAGGTCAGTCATAGGTAAACTTTGGTCATCCCACTAAATGAAAGTGCCGGTCCTAACCGCACAAATCATGATAGAGGAAACTGAACTAACCTATTGACAACCGCGCGTTGAACGGTTAACTTATTCAAAATGCTTAGAAAATTTCTAACAGAAGGATGAGGAAAACCTCCACGCAGGTCAGATGTAGGTAAAGTTTAGCCATCCTACTAAGTGCAAGTGACGGTCTTACCCGCATAATCACGAATGAGGAAACAAAACTTCAACCTATTGTCTACCACGTTCAAAGGTTAACTTATTCTAAACACTTAGAAAATTTCAAAGGAAAAGATGAGGAAAACTTCCACGCAGGTCAGATATAAGTAAAGTTAAGCCATCCTAAGTGTAAGTGACGGTCATACCCGCACAATCATGAAAGAGGAAGCATAAACTTATAATCTGCCACGTTATAAAGTTAACTTATCTAAGTACTAAAGAAATTGCTAAGTTAAATCAAAACATGCGTAAAATAAACAAGGCAAGGAATTAGCACATAATCTTTATTCCATCAAAATTCAAATATTACAAAGATTGCTGGGTGCATACCCGCATACAAAAGAAGCTATACAAAAATAAAAATCTACTCTAATGGTGGAAAGGGATCTTCAGGATCAAGCTTCAGGACCACTTCCACTTGGACCCGCACCATCAGTAGAGCGTGGCGGTTCAAGGAAAGCTTTAAGGATAGCTAGCCCATCATCAGCAGCAGCAACTTCGTTCACCTTCTCCACCACCGGATGCGGGAAGGCGGCATACTGGTTCACTGCTTGGTCATAAACAGCTTCAGTATCCACATCATACAAAAGGAAGTTGGAAGGCGGGATGCCTTTCTCAACGAACCCTAAACCAAGCAGGAAGCCGGCCTTTTCCCCATCCTCATGAGAAGCGTTGAGGGCTGCGCTCATGGCATCGTCGTATGATGTGTCCGTGAAGACTCGATGCACAACCTACAAGAAAAAATACAAGTGTCAAAACCTTTTCTATGTGCAAAGAAAAGTGTAAAGATATGAAATTACGCATACCTGAGACAACGCTTCTCGAAGAAGCCATTCCTTGGTAACCAGAGCTTCCTGGAGGGCAGCTTGAGCTTGGTTACGGGCGCGTTCGGCTTCACTTTTGTTGAGGTTGGCAAGCAACACTTCTTTAGCCGCAGCCTCTTCAACGCCCTTTAGCTTCCGCTCAGTGTGGTCAAGCACCCCCCTCTGGTCCAAGATCTCTTGGAGCTTCTTGGCGTCTTCCATCGCCAAGGCATCATGAGCCTGTTGGAGCGCCTCTAGTTTGGCTTTAAGTTCCTCATTCTCGAGGCGTAGAGGCTCAGCAACAGCTTCAGCCTTGGTGGCCCTTTCAGTTGCGTTCCGAGCAGTTTCCTTAGCCAGCCGAAGCTGTTCGTTAACAGCTTGGGCAGCCTTGGAACGGGCCTCGAGACGGGCCTGAACTTCAACTTCAAGGGCCTTGAAGGCCTTCTCATTCTCCGCAGCAACGGCGGAGAGCCTCCTATTCTCCTCCCGGACAGCCCGCGCCTGAGCTACTTCTTGGATACGAGCTGCTTTTAACTTGTCGTTTTCACGACAAAGTAGCTCGACGAGCGGCTGCATCCGGGCCAGGAGAACCCGAAGCTCATTGTTTAGCCTACCCTCCTGGTAGCTAGCCATGGCTTCCCCCAACGCACCACTGGGAGCTGCGTGACGAGCCCACTCCACGCACTCCACAGGCGTGCGAAGGGTTGTTCCTCGGCGGATGTTCCATCGTGGAACATACACTTCATTGGAATCCGACACTGTAAAAAACAAAAAGCAGTTAGGAAAAGATGATATAAAAAAAAAAAAAAAAAAAGAGGCCAAAAGAACCCTACGCACCTGTAGGGTCGACAACAGGTCGATAGCCGCCAAACCCATCACCTGAACCCAAGGGAAATCCATCCAAGAGATCAGGCAGATGGGAAGGAGGCAGAGGTTGGCGAGAAGCCCCAAGCATACCTGAAGGATCGGCCGTAGCTGCCGACGTAGGAGGAGGCATGGAGGCCGCCGCGGTAGAAACCAACGGAGGTGAACTCACCGGAGGTGAACTCACAACCGTGGTCGCCGCTGCGGAAGTACCCGCAGGAATAGTCACCACCGGCTCAGTAACAGATTCGGTAAATATGGCACTGACAGCCGGCGGAGATGTCATCGCAGTTGGAACAGTTGGCTCAACTGGGTGAGCAACTGAACCAACTGAAGCAGGCGCAGCCACCTGGGTCATCGCCTCAGGTAGGTTGACCAAACCTACCGTCATAGGTCCGGAGGTGCTCCTCCCCGCTCCACCCTGGAATGCGGTAGCATCCACGCCTGCACAAAGAAGATATAAGTATAATGGCGGAAAGATATGAAGTTAAAAAGTAAAGTTTGTACTTACGGGTTTTCTTGAGCCTAAAAGTGCGAACAGGCGGGGACGAACCCGATGGAGCCGGCCTCTTCACGCCGCTCACCGTCGTTGTCCTGAGCTGCTCGGAGGCGACGGTCGTCTCAGCCTCCGGAGCAGTGGTCTTATCACCACCAGGGTTCCCCGCCACCTCCTCGCTCTCGGTCTCTGAATCAGACCGAGGCACCGGATCGGCAGTGGAGGCAACCTTCGCCTTCCCCTTCCCGCCGGCAGCCTTCTTCTTCCGCACCAACGGAGGACCATCTGCGGATTCCTCATCAGAACACAAGATTAGAGGAATTCCAGCAGAGGTTTCAGCATTGAGGGGTCGAGGGTTGAATAACTCCTTACCTGGCCGCCTGGCGCTCAGGATCTCGTGGCCTGGCGGGTAGACCTCCACGAACCGATCCGCCGTCTGTTCAAGGATGGGCAACTCGTTCTCATCTAGAGCACGAGTACCCATCCGAGCGGGACTATCAGCCTCCCGCGGATGCAGGAGCGACTGCAAGTCGTTCCCCTCTGAAACAAAAGAAACAAACAGTTAGAAGACAAACCTATATAAACAAAGAAGACAGAGCATACCGTAAGGGACAGAGTTCAAACCGTATTCGAGGACGATGGGAACCTGTGACGCCTCCTTCCACACCCGGCTCATCCCAAGCATCACCATCCCAGACTCCGCAAAGCGGTATACCGGAGTCTGGACCCGGGAGATCTTGGCGAACCACTCCGCCTCCTGGTAGTTGAAGGCGTGAAGGGCGGGGAGTGCTCTCCCATTCTTAAAGGTCATCGCAAGGGGGATGACGCGAGCGGAGATATAAAAAAACTCACGCTTCCACGACCGAAGACTGCGCTCGGTAGCGCAGATATTCAACCCCTTGATCCGATTGACCAAGGTGTACCACCCCTGGATGCACCTCCAAGAATAGAAGCTCATCAACCGGTCAGCATGGGGCTCCACGCCCAGAATGAGGCACACCCACTCAAAGTGGCGGATCTTGGCGATCGCCATCGGGTGTACCTCCGTCAGATGCACGCCGTGCCTCTCCAAGACACGGTATACAAACTTCGTCAATGGGAACCTGAGATTCCCATAAACGAAGAATGCAGCGTACACCCCTATCTTGCCCTGGGGGGCATCGTACACCGTCTGGTGTGGCTCCGGAAACTCAGGCTCGAACGACTCGAGCATGAACTTCCGGACGACGTACCGATAGAGGTCGGCCGGAAGAGCACACTGGCACTCGCCAGCTGTACTCTTATCGTCCTTATCAGAAGTGGACGAAGGATTCTCGACGAACACGTCAGACTCCTCGGCAAAAGAAGACATGTTTGGATGTACAGAAAAACGATTTCAGAAGAATGCTCGACGGAATAGTGAGTACTCGCCGGAAATCGTTTAGAAGATGAAGAGAAGTGAAAGTGTGGATTGTAAAGGACCCTCTCCCCCCTTTATATACTCATCGCAATTAATGCGATGAATTTAATGCGGAAGAGAGAGAAATCGCAGGTGCAATGAAACTATGACACGTGGCAATGAGCAAGCTGGCAACAGCTGTTGAAAGGACGCGTGCCATTAATTTCGCGGCCACGCGCCCGAAAAATCGTGCCCACGCGCCTGAAAAAGCGCCTGGAATGACCATATACTGTCACGTCGCCATAACTTCCTGCACGTCCTGACACTGTCAGAAGAAACCGTCGGACGACGTTTCAACAGTTTGGACTGTTCTTATCCTTTCACCAACTCTTCGAATTTCAAAATTTCAAAAAGATTCCAAAGTAAGCGGGAAAATACCCCTTACCTTGGCAACCAAGTAACTATAAGACAGGTGCGAGTACAGTGTTAAGGCAAAACCCTTCACATACTTAGCACCCGCAGGGAATTGACGCCAGGAATACCTTGGAAGTAAAGTAACCGTAAGACGAGTGCGGGTACAGTGTCAAGGCAAAACCCTTCACATACTTAGCGCTCCGCAGGGAATTCAAACCAAGAAGGATCTTCTGGGCCATGCTTGCGGAAACGGGAATAACATCCCCGCATAGCGGGAACGTCGAGAACTATATTGTTTGAAACTCCAAGATGGAATTGGTGGTTTTAACATAATTGATCACTATGTTCAAAACTACCAAAACCTCATGGAGAATCCACACAAGTGGGACTCAACGCTCCTGACTTGCGAGGAGGTTACAGACCTACCCGCTTCATACCCAAAGATCAAGCAGAAAAGTCGGGAATTTTTGCGTGACATTAGGAAAACTGCGGGAAGAATCCCCACGGAAAACCTTAAAACTAAAAACCCTTTTCAAAACCCCTTGCTAAAGTCCAAAAGTTCACCTCACTTATTAATAATTCATGAGATGAACATTGGACTGGGGGGACTTGAAGAGGTAGGTCCCAGCAGAGCCCAGTTGGACCCGCAAGACTCACCTTGAAGAGGGACGTCTGCGCAAGGACCAACTGCTTCCGCAGGACCCACCATGCTCAGAGAAGACCTTACGCGCAGTACGCCAGCTGTTCCCGCAGGGAAAGCCTCCCAATGGTGAAGTACCCCGCTTGTTCCCGCAGCTGCGGATACAAGCCATCAGGGAAGGCTACCCGCACTGATAGCAAGCCTACACGCACAAGGCACTAACTCGATACTTCAGTAATGTCACCTGAAGGAATGAGCAAGGCGGGAATACTCCCGCCCAAATGAGCCAGTCCGTATGCTTCTGGAAGATCTTTTGTACTATACCTGCCAAGGTATGGGCAAAATAGACGATCTGACCAAAACAGCCCATGAACCAATCACAAGGTGACAGCTCACCGACAACAGTACGAGGAGGAGCACCCTCTAGTACTGTTTGTCACTATTAGCCGCTGCCTACTCACCAACCCTCACTGTGGGACGTGCGTAGCCTACAGTTGGTGGAACAGTGCATAGCCGGCAGTAAAGGAACAGTATACAGCCGGCCTTGTCACTATCGGCCGCAGCCTATCCACCAACCAGCATGGCTTGTGCGTAGCCCACTGTTGGTAGAACAGGGATACTATTCAGCCGGCTGTACCTTCTTGGAAACCTACCTTCGGCTATAAATACTCCAACACCTTGGAATGGTAAGGACATCATCTGATATCTCATTATCTTATCTTCTCTAGCAATCTCTTAATATACACTTATATTCAGAGCAATCTAGTCTGATTCTCACGCCGGAGGGTGGTCACAAGGAGGAACCCCCCCTTCTCAGTGACGAGCTTACGGTGTCTGTTTTGCAGGTCACCTGAAGAACAACTTTCTTTGCTGGACCTCATTCTCGTGGGAAACATCTATTTAACCCCCAGATTGTCCGTAATCTGCCCGGGGTCGATTAGTGTTTCTTCAAGTTCCAATGTAGCCAATTAATTTTACAACCTGTAATTAAAGTTTGAACGGTATTGCTAGTCTATATTTTTAACTCAAAACACTAACATATTAATATTTAAAAAAAATACACCATAGAAACAAGCATTTTGTTTTCTTTGATTTGATATGGTATTGCTAGAGTTTGTATTTTTAACTGAAAAACTAATATGATGCGTGACTACACTTGTACGTTGCATCGCATGAGCATCTAATGTTTTGTAGATCACACTCTGCGTTAAAACATGATGACGATAGTGAATCTTTCTCCAAAATCAAAATAACATTAAAAGATCGATGACTGCAAATGGAAAAAAGCTTTGTTTAAATATGAAGAAACACATTGAAATAAATAAACAAGCATAAAAAAATGATAAAATATATATTGAACAGAGTTATAGAGGGGTGAGAAACTAAGGCTATTGGCTAGCTTTTCTTTAAGTTTACCTTTTAAAGATATTAATTGGTGGCTGTGCTTTGTGTGTGGCAATGAAGATCGATACTCTCAGGACCACCACGTCCCATTACCAACGGCATCAAAGTATGGTGTGTGTGTATATATATATATATATATGTCTTTATGTGAATTAAAGATTCACATATAACACCGGAAAGTCTATTTTAGATCTTGTACTTAACAAATAACTTGCAATGATTTTTTTAATACACAACTTTTAAAGCGTTTATTGTTTGGCAATTTTGTGCTGAGCCATAAAAAGGCTGACCAAGGTGGCCTCTGAATGTGCCAACATGTTTTTAAAAGTTACCTGTTAAAAAACTTTCTAAACTATTAAGATGTGTTTTTTAAGTGAACTAAACATACGTCTGACCGATTCAAATGTTGTAAAAGGCCACCAAACAGTGTCTCAACCAACTTATGTCGATTTAGATTAGTCGTGATTTTTTCACTCTATCGAATATAATAACGTTCTTTGTAAATGATCAGTGGTATGTATTTCCAAAATTATTTTTTTAATATTATATCAAAGTTTTATAAAACCATGTAGCTTGTTCTTGTGGGAAACTTCCCGAGTGAAATGTGTTCGTACAGGTTTGCTTGGTTTGAGTTTGACGGTGCCCAGTTGTACGGACAGACTTCTTTAATCACTTTGAAGCTTTCATTTTGTTTATTTTTTATTATTATTTTTTGGAAAATAACAAAAAAAGATGGTGTTTAATGATCTCCAAAAACCATGACTAAACATTATGACTCCACTCTTATTATTATTTTTTGGAAAATTACATAAAAAGATGGTTATTATTATTATTATTATTATTATCTCTCTTTTGATTCATCAGACCACTCTTGTGTTTGGAAACCCTAGATTGTGTTTTTTTGGGATAAATGGATCATTTATCGGATAAATAAAAACTTTACCTCATCTTTTTTAGTTCAGATTGAGGATTTTTATTTTTCATTTTTTTTAATTAATTATATGTGAAGTGAAATGATTTGTTTATTATACAAGTTTTTTTCTTCTTTTAAAAAAAATATCAGTAAGAGCATTCCCAATCGATTCTCAAAATTATGTGGGAGGGTTTTTTATTGGGAAAATTTCCAAAATAGCCCATTTATAGAATGTGGTTCCAAGTTTGTCCCCCCGAATTCAAGTTTCCAATTTTTCCCTTTGGTATCTAGTCGTCGGCGACATGTTAGCGAACACCGACGATGTGTTAACATAACATAGGGTTGACAATGCGTTATGTTGCTAACATATGGTAGCAACGATGTGTTAGTGTTTAAAGCAGGGGTTCAACGATGCGTTAGCTGATAACGCATCGCTGCTACCCTATGCTAGCAACATAAACGTATCTCGCCGCCGGCGACATGTTAACGAACACCGACGATGTGCTAACATAAAATAGGGTTGACGATGCGTTTATGTTGCTAGCATAGGGTAGCAGCGATGCGTTATCAACTAACGCATCGCCGCTACCATACGTTAGCAACATAACGCATCGCCGCTACCATACGTTAGCAACATAACGCATCGTCAACACAGATTTCGCCCACGTGTCGTTATCCTATTTGTTTCAGTAACGCATCGTCGGTGTTCGCTATCATGTCGTCGGCAACGAGATACCAAATGGACAAAGTTAGAAACTTGAATTAGTAGGGATAATCTTAGAAATACATTCTCTAAATGGGCTATTATGGGAATTTTCCCGTTCTTTATTTGTTATAGATGGTTAAAAGTGGTTGTGAGAGTAGGAGAGAGAAAATGTTACTGTTCACAATTAAATTTGGAGAAACACACTGTTCATCTCTATAATTTTTTAATATTTTTTAAAGTGGTTGTGAGTGAAGGAGTATTAAAATGTAATGATAAAAGTATGAAAAAGTATTATTTAAATGAAAATGAGAGAGAAAAGATAATGTTTTTAGTATAATTATAGAGATGGAGAATGAATTAAGAATCTAATGTATATTAATTATCTATATATGTTACCGATTTAAAAAACAAAAATTATTAGTCTAAACGGAAAATGGGATATGAAATTATATGTAACAAGACGGATCCAGTTCATTTAAAGATTTCAAATGGTCCCACATAACTTGGACTAAGTTTTCCCTTTCAACCAATACGGAACAACCCTTTTCAAGGTGGTACCTTCAATAGCACGTTATCTCTTACTTCAAGTTCGTACTGTATTCTCCCTTTGTTTGCATAACTCGTGTGCCTATCTATAGCGGCCTTTAATCTCTCTTTGATTTGTAATACTTTGCCAAATGGATGAAATTGAAATGTTAACCTAGTCCGAGTTTATAGATTCATATGAGGGATAATGGGTTTGTAGCTGGGTAAACAATTAAAAGGGCTGAAATAAAGAAGGTGGAGAAACATGCTAAAGCATGCGAAGAGAACCAACATGTTTTTGTCCCTCTGGCTTTTGATACCTTTGGCTCCTTGGCACCGGAAGCTATCTGTTTCCTAACCAGGGTCCAACGGGTTGTGCATAGCAATGTGTCGACTCCAAAGGGGCAGGGGTATGTCTTTAGCAGGTTAGGGTTTGCAATTTAGAAAGGGGTGGCGGGACAGCTTGTTACCTACCTACCTGCTATGTTGATGTAATATCTATGTTTCTATATAATCACCTTATATAACTTCTTAAAAAAAAAAAGAGGAATGATGTTGAATTTATCTCATACATTATGCATTCTAATTGTTGGAAGTCAACAATCAAGGTATGCTAAGGAATCTTCCCGAGGCAAAGGTTAGTGATTCTTATACACTATATATATGAACTATATATTTTGAATATCATATACTTTATGTTCAAGTATTAGTTGAATAACAATCAAGTATGATCATATATTTGAAATATGACTTTAGTTAGAGTAAATTACATATAATATGACTTATAATATTTATAAGAATATATAATAGAAAAAAAAATATGTGAAACAAAAAAAAATTAAAATTACATATTATATTTAAAATCTTGTTGATAGTAGTAGGGATGAGCAAGGTACCGGACCGGTACCGACCGGTCCCGATCTCGAAAATCCCTAATTCTTGGTACCGGTTCCGGTACCGAAATATTCGGTTCGGTACCGGTACCGGGATTATACCGATACCGGAGTCGGGAAATACCGGTACCGTACCGATCCCGAAACTTAAAACTTTGGTAACGATTCGATACCGACGGTACCAAATCGGTCCCGATTTTGCTTATCCCTGGATAGTAGTGCTCTAATATTGATAATATCCAAGGGTTACAACGTAATATGATGTTAATGTATACACCATTGTAGCCCTGTTCACGAGCCGAGCCGAGCCCGAGCCAAGGCAAGCTCAAGCTCGGCTCGATAATCAATCGAGTTGGCTCGGCTCGAGCTCGAGCTCTTAATCAGCTAAAAATTTGAGCTCAAGCTCGGCTTGGTTTTAAATCGAGCCGAGCCCGAGCTCTTAATCGAGCTAAAAATTTGAGCTCACGCTCGGCTCGGTTTTAAATCGAGGCGGCTCGGCTCGGCTTGATTTGGCTCGAGTTTACCTGTAATAATAAAAATTATATGCAACCATCAAGCTAAACTAAATAAATATGACGTTAAGATCAACACCAACCAAATACTAACAAATAAATACGTCTAATAACACCATCGAAAACAAAATATGTTCAATAAGTCTAAACCAAACCAAATACAAAATTAAGCAGAAAAGTATTATCTATGAGCGACGGCCGATGGCGGAGGTGAATATGAGCGGCGGCTGGCGGCAGAGGTGAATATGAGCGGCTAGGGTTAGGGTAGAAAATGGAACGTATACTGATTATTTAGTGTGTGAATTATGATGTCCCATATTTCAGTTATTCAGTATATGGAATTATGAATACGAACTATGGAGTGAGAAAGGAAATTGAGCTGGATTAAAGGAAAGCCCATGTGTTAAAATAATTGGGCTCGATAATTATATGCATGTATATATATATAATAAATTAAAATAAAATAGTTCGAGCCAATCGAGCGAGCTCGAGTCGAGCCGGGGCTAGCTCAGGCTCGGCTCGTTTAGAAATCGAGTCGAGCTAGGCTCGGCTCGTTTACAATCGAGCCGATTTCGAGCGAGCTTTCTTCGAGCTTTTTACGAGCGAGTTTCGAACGAGCTTCGAGTCGTGAGCTTTTTGAACAGCTCTACACCATTGTATGGAAAACACAAGTTAATAAAAAGATTTATTAGAATGTAGATGGGTCAAAAGTACTGTTCAAATATGAGTTCAAGTTGTACAATATAGTGGTACGATGGCATTGAACTGTTTGTAATAGTTAATAATATCGATGTTGGAAAAATGATTTGACAATATAAATACAAGTGGTATTAGTTTGGATGTTAGTAATTGTTTCGGTCAAAAATTAACAAAGTAATTTTTGATCAAATTAGTACGTGAGGTACAGTGCTTGAACGAACGAAAAATAAGTGAACACGATGATTTGATTACGAGGGAAAAAGCCCTTGATTGTTAGAATCTCCGGCACAAAAAACCCCCGGACGGTGAAAACTATCACCGTCAATTTTATTAAAAACAAAAAGGTGGTTACAAGTGGTGGAGCTGATAAACGATCGTATGCTAAGTGATACAATGAGTGCTAGTAGCTAAACAAGTGAAGTGTGTGTTCTCAATCGATCTTAATTAGCTCATTTAAATAAGCAAATATTACAACAGAAATTCCGAATAATCCGGAAACCCTAGACTAAGTCTCCCATGATCCGTTGCTGCCCACGTTCATGTTGACGAAGTTCAAATAATATCCGTTGCTATCCCACGTTCTTATAATCACATTAATCACGTGGTCTTATCTGCAAAACAAACATAAATAATATAGGACAGCTGAATTAGTCAAACATCATCCTCAAAATATTCGTGTCTGTATGATAGCTCGGAATCCTTGAATCGTAGTTAATCTTGAGGATAAAAAATCTGCACCCAATAGTAATGATATTGAAAATGTGATTAGAACTATGGGAATTGTTTCATCACTTGTAATCATGATGATTATAAGCAAGTATAAGAAGTACGAGACCGAAAACGAGTTTATAAGGTCTAAATTAGAATTTTTGGTTTTCAAATGGGCGTCAAAGGCCCCCATGGACGTATTTTACGCCGATTCGAAGGTTCATATGACAGATTGCACTCCATTCTCCGCCTTCATACGCCAAACTGACTATGTACGATACATTTATTGATTGAGTAAAATTTTGGCAGTTTGTGATGTGGTGAATCGTTTAGCTATCTCATCATATATACTTGTTACTGGAATACTATACTAATTATTTATGTCGTATATGCCTTAGGTAAAGCTTCCGACTAGGATGGTGGATGGTTATCACATGCTTGGGAGTTGGGAGTAAACATGGAAACAGTAAATGTGTCAATGAATGATTGGTTAATTGATGGTTTTAAAACTAAATTATAATGCTTGTAGGCATTTTATGCTATTACTTAGATGTTGAGACCAAGTATAAAATGTTAGGGGTTCAAACCCTATAACGTGCAGATATTTAATTGTTCAAACAAAATATATACTCATAAGAAATGTTTATAACAGTTACTAGGTAATTATTTAATTAATGAGACTATGAGAATAAGAAGGTACTTAGTAATGGGCTTAAATGAGGTGGGCTTAATTTTTCAAAGTGAGTTATAATGGGTAACGGACCATTCAGTTTATGATGGGTTCCTATTTGTTAATTTATTTATAAGTTATAGGTCTATGCTTGTTAAATGTTAATATTTTGTTTATTTGCTATTTTTGTTAAATTTCTGAAGTTGAAACATGTTCATTATTTTGTGTGTGTATGTCCACAAAATCTTTACATGGGACTCTGTATAAAAAATTCTTGGTCGGCTGACACCCAAACTCACATGCTAGGGCCGTCCATGCGTCCATAAAAAACGCCCGTCACATCGGTACCACGCACGCAAGAGGATTTCATTTCTTCTTTTGCCTGTAAATATTTTGTGAAACTTATAGATTGATTTTTGGTTAAGTGATTCATGAATTATCAGATTACTTATCATAGAATACTTCTCTATTTTAGTTTCACGTATTTTTGCAATAACAGTTTGATCTACAGCAGAATTTTTTGAGCACAAGTTTTTGCGGTGGTAGAAAGAATACCATGCCGCGTCTGGACTTCAAACAATTTAGCTTTAACCATGTTAATGGTCCCACATTATTGGTTGATAGAGAATCAAAGTGGATTTTCCAATAAATTACGAAATCCACTGCCTTGATCCACTTGGCTACATCCGCCCCTCTACTATTATCTAGTATCTAGTATTACTATATTTTTAAATTAACATAAAAAAAATAGATTCTTTCTAATAAAGAAACCCAGAGCAATAGCATGATGAACCAAAAAGTCTCCAGGACCTATTGTTAAGAATAGTGAATTACTATTCTCATTAACAGCATTTAACCAACCTGGCAACCATATGCTTCGACCCGGCAATTTATATGTGTTGGAACTATTTACTTACTTTTGAAGAATATTTAAATATTTTTTTTTAAAATTACAACAGAAAATGAATAACCATAACTATTAAAGTGTGTAATGGGTTTTGGCAATCGGATTAAATAAAATGTTAATTAAATAAAAAAGGTAAGATATGGGATTTTTTTAAGGGAAAATTCCCAAAATAGTCCATTTATAGAATGTGGTTCCAAATTTGTCCCCTCAAATTCAAGTTTACAACTTTGTCCCTTTGGTATCTCGTCGCCGGCGACATGTTAGCGAACACCGACGATGTGTTAACATAACAAAGGGTTGACAATGCGTTATGTTGCTATAACATAGGGTAGCGGCGATGCGTTAATGTTTAAAGCGGGGGTTCCACGATGGGTTAGTTGATAACGCATCGATGCTACCCTATGTTAGCAACATAAACGCATCGTCAACCCTATGTTATGCCAACAAGTCGCCGGCAATGCGTTTATGTTGCTAACATAATATAGGGTTGACGATGCGTTTATGTTGCTAACATAGGGTAGCAGCGATGCGCTATCAACTAACGCATCGTGGAACCCCTGCTTTAAACATTAATGCATCGCTGCTACCCTATGTTAGCAACATAACACATTGTGAACCCTATGTTATGTTAACACATCGTCGGTGTTCGCTAACATGTCGTCGGCGACGAGATGCCAAAGGGACAAAGTTAAAAACTTGAATTTTAGAGGACAAACTTGGAACCACATTTTATAAATGGGCTATTTTAGGAATTTTTTCTTTTTCTTAATAGCTTTACATAAATCAAGTATGATTTTGACTTTGGAGGGCACTGTGGTGGTTTCCTTGGAAATAACCACCATATATTGATGGGGAAATCCCAAAATGTTGATTCTAAACATTTTTATCAAGGATGATTTGTTCTTGACCAACCAATATTCCTTGAATATCCATCAAAAATATTGTCACCTTCATAATTTTTTTTTTGTCAGACGACTTTCTAATCAACCAACAAGTCATCACCACATGTCAGTATTTATGGGCAGACCCAACGGTGTATCTTAAGAAAAGGAAGGTAGCGACGCTATTGTCTGCAAGTTGTCTCTATTGGAATCAATGTCTCCGTCGTAGACTAATATATCGTGAAATGTTTTAAAATCAAACCAATTTGTGAAGAATTTTTGAAAAACAAATTTAATTGAACACATTTCGGAGAACGGTTTAAAGTAAAATATAAGAAGGGAACTACTTTATAAAAGAGAGCACAATGCTATAACAATGCGGACGACTTTATAAAATATAGACTACTATTTAAAGAAGGAACGACTTTATAAAACTAATAAGATGGGAAACGTTCAATTTATCATGGACATTTTAGAAATTTTTGTTGGTCAACAAATAAGAATAACCGTTTCAGAGATTTTCTCTATTTTTATTCTATGTTGCATATTTGGAAATTTATAATAAGAGAAAGCGATACAATTTTTATTTTTTAGACCTTAGTGTCACATACAAAATATTTGAAGATTGAGATGCTTGAATTATGTTGAAATGTTTGGGTTTGTTGGCCCGCCCCGAGCTTCATCGGGCACGACCTCAGCGGGAAAGAAGGTGTGCATTCCTAGTTGTGCTTGCACGACGAACGCATCGCTGGTTACGAGCTGTTGCAGCTCGCCTGATGAGTCCAAGACATGACAAAACTAGTAAACTCTGGTCATGAGCATGAGCGGACCAATTGGCTGACCTTCGGATTCTGTTTCCAACAAAATTAATCCATTTTCAATTTGAAAGATGATTAAGGTATAAAACAGACGGTTAATAATTCAAATTTTACGTAACGTAACATTTAGGGGGTGTTTGGGATTGCTTATTTTCACCAACTTATTAACTTTTTGAAAAGTAATAAGGTGTTTGGAATTGATTATATTGTGAGATAAAAAGTTACATAAGTTACAATGTTGTAACTTATTAACTTAATGAAAAGTTATAAGGAGTTAGAATAAGAAATCCCTAACACCCCCTGGCCCGTATCAGTATTGCAGTTTGCCAGTCTTGTTTCCGGCCACCACCACCGCCAACGCCGTGAACAATGTACACACAAACCCAAACCCACCTGGAATCATTAATATCCTTCATCAAATCCACCACCCAAACAACTCAACTCCTTCAAATCCACGCACACCTTCTTCGCACATCACTCATTCACCACCCAACATACTCCGTCCCATTTCTCAACCGCATGACCAGAGCTTATGCAATCAGCAATCATCCCAAAAGAGGGTTTTTTGTCTACAGGGATATGATGCGCCAAATGGGTTTTAATTTTAATAATAATAATAATAATAATAATAATAATAATAATAATAATATACGCCCAAATCCTCAATCTTGTTCCTTTGTTATCAAATCTTGTATACGAAATTGTTCGGTTTATGGTGGGGAACAGATTCACGGGAGGGTTTTGAGAGATGGGTATTGTTCGGATACTCGTTTAATGACGACTTTGATCGAGTTTTATTCGGGTTGTGGGAAGGGTGAGGATGCACACCAGGTGTTTGATGAAATGCCGCAAAGAGATACGGTTGCGTGGAATGTGTTGGTTTCGTGTTATATGAGGAATGGTAGGTGTAACATCCCGAAATTTCCAAAATGATATTAATTATATTACTTAATAATAGAGGGAAAGTTTACTCGGGTTATCGAGAAATAAATAAATAGAGTAGGAGTTGGTATGGGTCGGGCTAGTGTTGGGTAATGGATATGGGTTATGGACTTGGGTTATGAAAGAAGGAAGGAGAGTCCATGGGCTTAAGCCCATGATCCCTAAATATAAATACCATTAACCACCATTTAATCCTCATTTCCATACACACACACCCAAAACACACACAACCCGAACCAAGATCCGAAGGCGAAAAACCGAGCTTGTTGGTGCTGGAACGTCGTGACGGACCAAAACAACCTCAAGGCTTAACCGGGTTCGTATTTCGACTCGTTTAAGGTACGTTTATAGTTAGAAATCGTTCGTATAGGTTCGGTTTGATTTGAGAAATGATAGATCTGAGTTTGTATGGTAAAAACGAATCCAACAAAGCTAATCTTACTGAAAATGGTTATGATTTGATGGGTTAATCGATTGATAAAAAGAACTCGTAACCTATATGCCTAAATCGCACCCTTTAAACATCGATGTTAGGTCGATTTGATGGTTGGGGTTTGTAGGCGCTGGTCAGACGATCCCGTGGGTACCTAAATCGAGATATTTGGTTAAAAAACGAAGGTGATTAAGGGATTTAAGAACGAACAGTAGCTGCAGACGACAACTTCGCCTGCAAGCTAAGTTCTTCGCCTGATGAACTTCGCCTGCAAGCTAAGTTCGCCTGATGACAACTTCGCCTAAAGCCAAGTTCGCCTGATGACAACTTCGCCTAAAGCCAAGTTCGCCTGATGACAACTTCGCCTGATGACAACTTCGCCTAAAGCCAAGTTCGCCTGATGACAACTTCGCCTAAAGCTAAGTTCGCCTAAGGTTTAACTTCGCCTAAAGTCAAGTTCGATTAGAGAATAGATTAAAACGATAAGTAAAAGTAAGCTAATACTAGGCCACCAGATTAGATCAGGCGAGTATTGATACGTGTAACTTATACAGTCAGCCGAGCTCAGTTAAAGAAGGGATTTACAACTATCAGAGGAAGAAGCAGAGTTCAGGTGAGTTTCTAGCCCCATTCCTTGTTATGTTTTCGGGGCTGTGTGCATACTCGATGTGTTGTTAATACATTTATCATAAGTGATAAGTGTATGCCATATGTGATATATGTGATGGATATGAATGATTGCCTGTCGGTACGCGAACGATCTTCGGATATTGCGCGTACTGTCAGGTTAAAAATAAAGGTACGAATATTATATATCGAAGATGTATGAATATTACAAATGAATACTTATCGGGGCGTGAACGATCTTCGGATATTGCACGTAACGACAAGGGGTATGGTTGTTAAATGAAGGATGTAAAGAACGCCTAGAATGTTTTTATGCTATGATGTAATTATTGTATATGTGAAGTATGTGTATACAGGTACACGAATGGTATGTGAGTTCTACGTTCGACATAGTAAGTTAGGATGGCAAATCCCTCTAACTTCTGTTGGACATAGACTTGGCAGGTGATGGCGTAGTTAAGGACTGCGTGCCTTATACGTGATGTAGATGATAGATGTAAACGTAGATAGAGACGGCAGGCCTTATACGTGTTATAGGAGATAGACGCCAACGTAGATAAGGACGGCGGATCTTATACGTAACGTAGATAAGGACCGCGGACCTTATACGTAATATAGGTAGGCGTCAGCACAGGAAAGGACTGTGGACCTTATACGTGCTTTAGCATGGGGGAGGACTGCGGACCTCGTACGTGCTATGAATTAGGTTGCAACATAGGGAAGGATCGTGGACCTTGTACGTGTTGTGGATGTATGATGGTATAGGGAAGGATCGCGGACCTTGTACGTACCATGAATGGTGAACATAGGTAAGGACGGCAGACCTTTTACGTGTTCACGATCGTGAGTACAGGTATAGACGGCGGACTATGAACGTACTCTCGGTAGACTGAGGTTAGTGATTGTAGATATGTATGTATGTATGGTAGCAAGTATGTATGTAGAACAGAAGGGTAACTAGTGAAGTATGGATATGTATCTTCGGATATGTATGTATGTGTTGTATTGTATGGCGTACGATTAACTAGAACTCACTCAGCGTAGCTGACTTTTAGTATGCACGCAGGTGAGTAGGATGAGGCAGCTCGCTTGAGAGGACACGTGGCACTGAATAAGAGGTTGGCATCGGAAGACTCAAGACGTTTAAGTTAATGTTTGTTAATTTTGAAAGACAAAATGATGTTTTAAAACAAGACGTGTTTTGTTATGAAAGGTTTTATGAAAGTTTTTATATTCCGCGAATGTTTTAATTAACTCTGATATTTAGAACTGCGTTTATGAGTAAATCCAACGCTAAAGTAGGGCTACCGGTGTCGGGGCCTTACAAGTTGGTATCAGAGCATAAGTTCGAGAGATTTAAGCATCCTACATGCTTAGACTCGAACAGAGAATGAGATTTAAAATGAGAAAGAAAGAAGATGCCAGTTCAAGATAGCCATGTGTCACTCAAGCAAGCTCAGTAAAGGTAAAGTGTATGGTAAATGGTGTATGTTAATGTTGGCTTATTTGCTAAATGAAGAATGAGTGCAGGTTAGGAATAGGAATAATTGATTGTTTGATTTGACTAACTGCTTAAGTAGAACCAGCACAAAGAGACTCATAAAGGGAAGTGTATAGGACACGGAATGCAACGTGATCAGCTAGTCACAGCTGGCCACTGTTATTACCTGTTAGCCTTGCTATCCTTGTACTAAATAGTTCCTTGAGTGATGATGTTTGTGTTTTCCCTTTTTGAATACTAATGGCTGGAGCAAGAAGGTTTGTTGGTAAGGGAGGTCACACTGGACGTCCTCTTGGAATACGCGTTGTCCGAGAACCTTCTGAAGAACTAGTTACTACCACGAAAAAGGAGAAAAGTGAAACTTTGCAAGGACCAAGCAGCAATGAAGGGTATCATCTGGATCATGTTGCTCAATTTGCCATTTCTTACGCTGTAGCTGCTGCAGAGAAGAAATTTTGTACTGACAAGTCTGCCGAAAACCATGCAAGGGCCACTGAAAAGGCAGGAGAAGACGGTAAGAAAGGTGATGATGATAAGGGAGGAGCGAAAGGAACCAAAAGATCTGTAGATGTCGTGGAGTATGCTGGGAAAAAGATACCAAAGGTTGCGGGGAGGGAAACATGCAAAGTGTGCGGGAAGATGCACCTAGGAGAATGCAAGGCTGGTCCAAATCAGTGCTACCGATGTGGGAAGAAGGGACACATAACTCGTGATTGCACCGAGGACCAGAAATGTTATAGGTGTGGTAAGTCGGGTCACTTAGCTAGAGATTGTGGGGGAGCAATAACGGTGGAGGAAAAGAAGGAAAAGAAATGGGCTACCTCTGCTAAGCGGTCTGGCGAGATGGTGACAACAACTGATGAGAGGAAGGCCAAGGTTGGGAACAAGGATGCATGTAAGACATGTGGGCGAGTGCACCACGGAGAATGCAGGACTGGGACAAACAGGTGCTATCGGTGTGGAAAGAGTGGGCATTACTCCCGAGAATGCCCTGATCGTCCAAAGTGTATCAAATGCGGAAAAGCTGACCACATGGCTAGGGATTGCAAGGAATCAGGGGCGGGAGGTGCGAAAGGATAAAGACTTGGGGAAACTGCAGAGAGGAACACCTGATGAAGGAATAATTGCTCATGCAATGGTTTTATTAAGTTACTTTTGCTTAAGGACTTGTTTTGTGTTAAGGTTTAAAACTTATGTTTATCAGTGACGTGTAATATATTGAGTTTGGTTATGAATGATTATTATGCTATGATGAAAGGTTGTTTTAGACAATAGTGTTAAAAGTACTAATCGAAGCCTTGGAAGGATGAGATGAGTCTTGGTACATCGAGGGTCTCATGGACGAGCTACCTTAAATAGCTAAAACACATGACCACCATTCGATGACTACAAGTCAGGAGTAAGAAGGATAACTCAGAAAGCAAAGACGATTCAATAAAGTGTGTAAATATAAGAAGTTTTCCTTTTATAGGGAATAAGTTAGGTTTCGGGGACGAAACCTCTTTAAGGAGGGAAGACTTGTAACATCCCGAAATTTCCAAAATGATATTAATTATATTACTTAATAATAGAGGGAAAGTTTACTCGGGTTATCGGGAAATAAATAAATAGAGTAGGAGTTGGTATGGGTCGGGCTAGTGTTGGGTAATGGATATGGGTTATGAAAGAAGGAAGGAGAGTCCATGGGCTTAAGCCCATGATCCCTAAATATAAATACCATTAACCACCATTTAATCCTCATTTCCATACACACACACCCAAAACACACACAACCCGAACCAAGATCCGAAGGCGAAAAACCGAGCTTGTTGGTGCTGGAACGTCGTGACGGACCAAAACAACATCAAGGCTTAACCGGGTTCGTAGTTCGACTCGTTCAAGGTACGTTTATAGTTAGAAATCGTTCGTATAGGTTCGGTTTGATTTGAGAAATGATAGATCTGAGTTTGTATAGTAAAAACGAATCCAACAAAGCTAATCTTACTGAAAATGGTTATGATTTGATGGGTTAATCGATTGATAAAAAGAACCCGTAACCTATATGCCTAAATCGCACCCTTTAAACATCGATGTTAGGTCGATTTGATGGTTGGGGTTTGTAGGCGCTGGTCAGACGATCCCGTGGGTACCTAAATCGAGATATTTGGTTAAGAAACGAAGGTGATTAAGGGATTTAAGAACGAACAGTAGCTGCAGACGACAACTTCGCCTGCAGGCTAAGTTCGCCTGATGAACTTCGCCTGATGACAACTTCGCCTAAAGCCAAGTTCGCCTGATGACAACTTCGCCTAAAGCCAAGTTCGCCTGATGACAACTTCGCCTAAAGCCAAGTTCGCCTGATGACAACTTCGCCTGATGACAACTTCGCCTAAAGCCAAGTTCGCCTGATGACAATTTCGCCTAAAGCTAAGTTCACCTAAGGTTTAACTTCGCCTAAAGTCAAGTTCGATTAGAGAATAGATTAAAACGATAAGTAAAAGTAAGCTAATACTAGGCCACCAGATTAGATCAGGCGAGTATTGATACGTGTAACTTATACAGTCAGCCGAGCTCAGTTAAAGAAGGGATTTACAACTATCAGAGGAAGAAGCAGAGTTCAGGTGAGTTTCTAGCCCCATTCCTTGTTATGTTTTCGCCTAAAGCAGAGTTCAGGTTAAAGAAGGGAACTCACTCAGCGTAGCTGACTTTTAGTATGCACGCAGGTGAGTAGGATGAGGCAGCTCGCTTGAGAGGACACGTGGCACTGAATAAGAAGCTGGCATCGGAAGACTCAAGACGTTTAAGTTAATGTTCGTTAAATTTGAAAGACAAAATGATGTTTTAAGACAAGACGTGTTTTGTTATGAAATGTTTTATGAAAGTTTTTATATTCCGCGAATGTTTTAATTAACTCTGATATTTAGAACTGCGTTTATGAGTAAATCCAACGCTAAAGTAGGGTACCGGTGTCGGGGCCTTACAGTAGGACGCGGGATGCGTTGGAGGTGTTTGATAAGATGTGGAGTGGGGAGTGTGGGTGTGAGCCGGATGATGTTACGTGTTTGATGGTTTTGCAGGCGTGTGGGAACTTGTGTGCGTTTGAGTTTGGTGAACGGGTCCATCGGTATGTTAAGGATCGTGGTTATGGACGGGCTCTTAACGTGTGTAATTCGCTTGTGGCGATGTATTCGAAGTGTGGACAGTTGGACAAAGCTTATGAAGTGTTTCAACAAATCCCAAACAAGGATATTGTTTCTTGGACTTCAATGATCTCGGGTTTTGCTAGTAACGGGCGAGGAAGAGAAGCAATTAATGTTTTTAGAGAAATGAATAGAATGGGTGTCTCACCGGATGAGCAAACGTTCACAGCGTTGCTTTCTGGTTGTAGTCATTCGGGGTTGCTAGATGAAGGAAGGTTGGTGTTTGATCGTATGCAAAGAGAGTTTGGTATGGTGCCTAATATCCACTACTACGGGTGTATGGTCGATCTCATGGGTCGTGTGGGGTTGGTTGAAGACGCGTATGATCTTATAATTTCCATGAAATGTAAACCGGATGCGACAATATGGAGAACTTTGCTCGGGGCGTGCAAAGTGCACGGTAATCTTGAACTTGGAGAACGAGTGATTGAACATTTAATCGAGCTCAAGGCTCAAGAAGCAGGCGATTACATCCTGCTTTTGAACATGTACTCGTCCGCTGGCAATTGTGAGAAAGTAATAGAAACAAGGAAACTGATGAAAGAGAAAGGAATCCAAACGACCCCGAGTGCTAGTACAATCGAAGTAAAACGGGAAATACATGAGTTCAAAGTCGATGATACTTCACACTCCCGGATCACTGAAATTTATGAGATGCTGGATGAGATAGAGAAACAACTGAAGATTGGTGGCTATGAAGCTGAAATAACCGATACCAGGTTATCGTATCACAGTGAGAAACTGGCAATGGCGTTCGGAGTTCTAGCAACCCCACCTGGGACAAAGTTAAGAGTGGCTAAGGACTTGCGAATATGCAACGACTGCCATAATTTTGCGAAGGCGCTTTCACGAGTTTATAATAGAGAGGTTATTATAAGAGACCGTACACGCTTTCATCATTTTAGGGGAGGTCAATGTTCATGTAATGATTTCTGGTAAAAATATTGGATGTTACAGTAACAACATATGTTTTTGACTCGTTTTTGCATGCGATATTATGCTTTTATTATGCGATGAACAAAATTATGCAATACTAGCGACTAGTAACCACAAAGTTTTAAAACTTGCTACAAAAACTTAGAACTGGAGATAAATGTTTTGACATCGGGCCGCGACTTTGTTATTAACTCGCTAGAATTGCTTCTATGTTACATTCCACTTCATGCGGTCACAGCTTGCTTATTTGCGAAGGCTACACCTTTCTCTATGCTTGCCTTAAGCTCGGATTTAAGAGCTTCCAAAGCTTTTTCCTCATATTCAGTCAGCCCCTGAAGATCAGAAGAGATCACAGCCTCAACACCTTGTTTCCCGAGCTTAATTCTTGATGCAAAAAACGGGAGTTCAGTGAGTTCTGACTGCAGAAAAGAACACTCATAAACATCACTATCTCCATCAAGTGCACGAAGAGACGACTCCACAAATCGTGCAGCAGCATACGCCATTGACAATGTTGCAGACCCTGCACCGGCTTTGGCCTCAACCACCTCGGTTCCAGCATTTTGGATTCTTACGGTGAGCACCTGCACTTCTTCATCAGTAAAGGTGACTGAAGGTTTGGTTTTTGACAGCAAGGGTAGAATGGTAATTCCAGCATGGCCTCCGATAACCGGGACGTCAACATCAATGAGTTTCAGATTCTTCTTTTGAGCAACAAACGTGTTGGCTCGGACCACGTCAAGAGTTGTGACACCGAAAAGCTTCTTCGGGTTGTATACACCTTTCTGTTTCAACACCTCAGCAGCAATCGGTACTGTTGAGTTGACCGGGTTGCTGATGATGTGAATAAACGCATCAGGGCAGTTATCAGCTACAGCTTCGACTAATGTTTTCACAATACCGGCATTAATGTTGAAAAGATCATCACGGGTCATACCGGGCTTCCTTGGAACACCGGCAGGAATGACCACCACATCCACATCTTTTAAACAGTTGGATAACTCATCATTTCCTGTAAAATCCTTAACCCGAGATGGAGTGTTGCAGTGGCTGAGATCAGCTGCAACTCCTTTCACGTTAGCTATATCGTACAAGTGGAGATCTGAGACCAAAGGTGACATTTTTACTAACAGAGATAGCGGTTGACCAATGCCGCCAGCAGCTCCAAGAACCGCCACCTTGAATGAAGCCTGAACTTGAAAGGCGTTTTGGTTCTGATTTTGGGCTCTTTGGGTGAAAGATTGTTGAAGAACTGTGGTTCTTTCGTTGCCCAAGAATGATGATTTGGAGGCATTGTTTGACGGAACTGCCTTGAGGCCATTGAAAGTCGTCAGATGGTTTCGCGAGTTGAACTTCATTCCATAGGCTTTTGATTGTGAAACCGAGCTAGCTTTGGAACCATAGGTGATCGATCCAATCGAAAAGGCACTTGCTGAACTGGCTGCCATCTTGTACCGTGAACTCTGAATAATACATAAGTAGCTCATCAGTCATCAACAAGTAATCATGATGACAAATTGCATTGAAAAACACCTTGAATCCAAATCTAAACAGTAGGACAACACTTTCAATTCAGCTTTATTTATTATTTTAGTTCATAGATTCAGCATCAGCAAGTAAAAATTCTATGAGCAGCACATGCTATTTGAGTCATCTGATGACACGTATGCCTTCAAAACTAAAAAATTGAATAATATATAACAGCAGAAGCATCTGTATAGCCAATAGAAGCACAAAATATCAAAAACAGCACATGCTAAACATTTGTTTTAGTTCTAGTTTTGTAACTCAAATCCATGCACATCAAGCTTTCTTCCAGTTAATAGTTATCACTCTGCCATGATCATATAGCTAATGATGATGTAAAATTTCAAAAACAGTACTAGACAGGAGTGTAAACGAGCCAAGCTACTCGATATTGGCTCGAAAAAAACTCAAAATCAATCCAAGCTTAAAGAAGCTCGAGCCTAATAATAAGCTTGTTCAAGGCCAAGCTCAAGCTTTTCACTAATCTAGTTCGAGCCGCCTACCAAGCCTAAACGAGCCTACTATTTAAATGGCTTTTATTTAATACATATTTATATAATTATTATCGTATATAAAATTAAGATATAAATAACTAAATAATATATATGTTTTATAAATAGTTATAAATATAGAGTTAGGTTAATGTACAATAATTCTTAACGCACAAAAACGTACGTGAATTACGCTCAAGCCAAAAACAAAACGCTCAAAGCCAAAATGCAAAAAACGCTCAAGAAAATCATACTACGCTCAAAACAGGTTTCGTGAAGAAGGGTAAAAAATTGATCGATTAACGATCCAAAACTGTTTATTTCGGTGAACCAATGATTAATTGGATACGTATTGACGATTTCAAAATCTTGTGATGTGATTTCATGGATCGATTTCATGAATATAAGTATTGTATTATATTTTTTCTCTATAATTATAAATATATATGTAATAATTAATAAATAGAAAATAGCTTAAACAATTACTCACGAGCTGATTTCGAGCTTTCTTAAGTCAAACGAGCTCGGCTCGGCTTGGTTTGGCTTGGCTTGGCTTGGCTTATTTACACCCCTAAGGTCTACGACCTCCAAATTGCATACGAACATACACTAATTCAAAATTCTGAATCTCTATCTAAACACACGATTCAGATCGATTGAAACAAAATTTAACACAAGCAGTGTCACACTGTCACAATTACGCGTAATTATTATGTCAATAGTTTCATATTGATATTGAGATTGATAATCAATCGAAAATGAATTACATAGCAAAAACGCATATTCTCAAATTCACACATAACCTAACCAGAGAGAATCAAACTTCATATTATTACAAGCATTAAATCGAAAACACGTAAGCTAGAGAGAATTTGTAGATCTGTAAGTAAATTGAGGAGATAATAGATACAGAAAGCGTGTACGTATATATGTACCTGTGTGTGTGTGTTGAAAATAGCTGAAGATCGGAAAGATGTATTGTATGTGTGTGACGGCGAGTGGGCTGGGCTGGAGGGTTTAACTTAAGTAGTGAGGGTCATAGGTAGGGATGATTGTCTGTTGTGAGTGTCCAGGGAGATACGGTGTGGACGACTCATGTGTTTTGTTTTCTCCGCCCTTGAGCCTCGAACAAATCTAAGGCTAGCGTCTGGAACTTTCAGAACCTCTTAGGCTTGTTACGATATCAGAAGCTTAATTGTATTCATAAACGTTTGATAACGTTTTTGTTTTATGTTATTCATCAAAGGGGGTGTTTGAGATTTCTTATTTAAGGCATAAAGTTACAATGTTGTAACTTATACCTTATCCACTTATAAAACCTAACTTTCTCAAACACCTTATAATTTATAACCCATAAATTATAAGCTATAAGAAGCTAAAATAAGTAATTTCAAACACCAAACACCCTCAAAGGTTCCTAATGTTTTGTTATTGAGTTCTAATCTTATCATATACGTTTAACTAAACTTATTAGCTATAAAACAAAAATATTTATGAGTATCATGTGATTGCTTTTTAAATGAATTAACATATGGGACTATGAATGTTAGAAAATATAAATAAGACAATACAAACTTGGTAGCTGAAATAAACCGTTGGCACAAACATAAAGTTTTGTTCAGTTGGGTGTTAATTAACCCAGGGGCGAACCTAGCTTAAGAGGAGGGTAGCCTTCGCTACCCTTCAGTGTTTCGGCGGTAGTGTAAAAAAAATAAATTTGGTCGGTTTTCGTGTTTCGTTATCCCTGAAAATAAATAGCGTTACCCATATGTATTTTAAGTGCATCCAATTTAATACTTAAACCCAACGAAAACCCACATAAATTATAAAGCCTAAGCCAAAAAACCCAGTAACCCAAATAATTCTTTTAACAAAATAAAAAATAAAAATACAGGATATTGTGAACACAGCACACGGTGCCTCTCTGGACTCTGCTCACCACATACCACCATTTCACCACGGCTGCCGCCACAAGCCACCTCCTGACCTCACCAGGCCACTCCACCTTCGACCTCTCCTTCTTTCTGGTAAGATTTCTTGTATTTAGGGATTTAAGGTTATGTTTAAATTGGAATTAATTTGGGATTTATGGTTTATGTTTAAATTGGAATTGATTAGGTATTTTTAGGGTTATGTTTAAATTGAAATTAATTAGGGCTTTAGCCTTTAGGTTTATGTGTACTTTGGAATTGATATTAGGTTTTTGGTTCAAATTTTGTTTATGAAACTTTGAAGATGAGTAAACGATCTCTTATTAGCAACATTTTTGAACGTCAAAGAAAAGAAAACGATGACATTGGTTAATTATCAAGTTTAAATATTCCAACTTCAAGTTCAAATATGGTTGATATTGTATGAAATATGGAAAAAAAATTCGTTAACATTGTATAAAATATGGAAAAAAAATATTTTTGTTTTGTTAACATTGTTTGAAATATGGAAAAAAAATTGAGCGCTACCCATATGTTTCAAGTCTAGATCTACCGCTGCATTATTCGTTCACGTGTCTGATAGTAGTTTAGTGGAGTTGATCGTGTAGCCCTACTTTATACTTGCATATACACATTTATAGAACTTCTTTTCAACAATTTGACACCTTTTTTAATACTACCTCCGTCCCAATTTAAATGTCCTAGTTTGACATTTTCGGTCTTTCTTGTTTAACTTTGACCGATAATATTTTTGTTTGTGTTACATAATACTTGATGTAAAATATATGAATGGATTGGATTTTAAATGTATTTTACATTGATATAATTTTCATCAAGTATTATATGACACGAACAAAAATATTTACAGTCAAAGTTGCAAAAGAAAGACTTAAAAAGTCAAATTAAAATATTTAAATTGGGACAGAGGGAATACTTAACTAGAAGTAATTGACTAAATGTTTTTGTCACTTTGTGAACCAAGTGGTGTAGCCTTGTAGGTTGTTGAAGGGTGGACAAATTTTATTAATTTCCAATCAGGTGCTCCAAAGGCTGTTTCCATTAATTGATTTATATAACGCGTCTCACCGACCTCCTACACTTTTAATGTGTATATTTATATTACACGTTTGTTTTCTTCTTTTCCAATTTTAAGTGTATGGGTATACCGTATACCACATCGTTTATTTGTGGAGACGAAACTTATACTATGGGCATACGATATACCGTATGCCACTTGAGCATCCAATACCACATTTTTTATTTATATTTGCATGACTCGTTTAACATTGTTAGCAAATAATAAATATATTATTAGCGTAATAAGATATTAAGATGAAAGTTAACAAAAAGTACCATCCGAAATATATTTAACGAACAATTTGTAACTACCTTAAAAGAAAAAATTATAAAATTTTTGAATAAAAATCCATAACATCTTTAAAATAACAAAACTATAGTATTTCTATGAACGAGAAGTATGACACGCTAACCCGTTTTTCATGGTCAATTAAACATGTTATGCTTGTCATAAACGGATTAGATGACTTAAACTAGTTTAGATACAAATCTAAACATGTCGCTACAAGTGTAATTCTTTTGTTAAGCTAATTACATCACTCATTATACCGCACAAAATATCATCAAATTATCTAAGTGAATTTTAGCCAGGTTTTTAATTAGATAATGATACAACACATAATTTTTTTTTCTATTGAAACAAAGTTTCGTGACATCATTATTATTGTTCAATACAAGCACCACACAAGAAGGCGATACAAACAATCTTTTTATGTATACATTGGTTTATATGGCGAGCCTTGATTGATAAACGCTTCAATAGTACAACACCAATGAGTTCCAAAATGGCGGAAAATATCAAGACAAATTCATTCTTTTGGGCAAATAACAGTGCGGACATGGTTTAACTAGATTGGGTAAGAATTGTGATGGTGTAACTTTTCTACTTCTCTAAAGATAACAATTTATACATTTTTGCTCTAGCTTCTTCCAAGCTTATTAGTAATAAAACATGTCAACTTCGTAAAAGAAACCATTAACTATTAACTAAATCTCTCAACAAAGATATTGTCTAATCTATAACTATTATTGTAACCTTTAACCGTCTCTTTGAACTAACGATAAGCCGCCTTTCTTGAAGCCAAGGACTCAGGGGCATAGCATGTTGTGGGCCCACGGATAAACACAGTTGTAAAGTGTTTTGGAGCTAGAATAAATTGTAGTCCCTTTTTGATATAGCGGTGGTTTAGAAAATCTAGTGTCCAATTTTAAAGCCCATTCACCAACTTAGCCCATCAAAAGCCCAAAAGTAATGATTTACATTCCAGAATGGCCATAATTCCAAAAGCCCGCCTTTCACATTAACACACTCAACTGTGGAGCTCTCATCTCATCACTAACATTAAGCCTAAAACACGTTGATAATTTAAGTGGTGGAGCATTTACTTATGATTCAATGATCTATTCTGTCCACGACCGATGTAGGATTTGCCTAGGATGTTACATTTTTCTTTATAATTAAAAAGAAAGCTTCTATTTAAGGATAAAATTGACAAGGAAAAAAGGAGTTAAAAATGTTTAGACTATTATATTTAACTCGGTTTTTCTATGAACTATCAACCCGTTTAACCAATAGTAATGTGTGCATGGTTCAACATTTTTACATCGTATTTTTATTCGATTTAACGATCCTAAGAGAATGTGCTTGACTTTTTTACATAAGCTTTTGAAATATTATCAACGTTCTATAACATGGGTTTACATAGAAGATTTGGTCTTATATAAACTTTTGAATAAGTTAACTTTTCCACAGTTTAGCGCGTAAACTGTGTTTACATTTAACGGCCCGGTCGCCCCGAACAAATCGTAAATACAAGTTTTAAGTAAAATTAAATAATGAACTATATCATGTTGACCAACAATATGTCTAAAAACTATAAACTAATTATCTACTTTTTTATTATAACCAACATTATACTTTGTATATATTTAAACATGTTAGAATTGAAGATTTTGTAATTATTTATGACTAATAAATATATCAAGACTAAAAAGTGATCATTTACTTTATTGTTTTGACTTTTGACCAATAATGTATTTTCTATATGCGTAGTTCCATTTATATTTACGTTTTTTTCCAATTCATTTTGATATTGTTAATATTTCTTCTATAAATATTTGTGTTTTTTCCAATAATAAAGTCATAAACATACAATTTAATGGAATTACGGTGGATATTGGTAAAATCTGTCATAATATTACATATAATGTTGGTAATCGAATTACACATTATAATTTGCACATATAACTATATAAGTATGGTATTAATCTTGGTCATCTTTCATCATAACTCTCTTTATTTCTTTCTATTCACAAGCCTGTCACCATGGTCAAGCTCATCGACTCACGTTTCGTCATCTTTTATATATGCTTTCTTACTTTACTCATTGGTAACGAGGGTATGTTCTAATCATCAACTTTTTTTTTTTATTTTATATACATGTATTTCTTATTAACACACATAATATTATTTTAAATTTCATAGGTCAAACAAGTGAGATTGATAGTGTTTTAAAGGCTGGAATTAAAGGAAGTCCATGGTGCGCCATGCGTTGTTGGGAAATGATTGTCGATGGAAAACATCAGTATTGTTGTTGCCGTGATAGACATTGGTGCAACGAGACTGCAGAGCATTGTCAAGAAAGATGTAATAAGCGTGCAAAATGTCATGGTTGTTAAACAAAATGGTAATTGGATATTATAATGATATTAATTATTATAAGTCAATGATAAAATAAAGTGATTCTCTTTGGTAGTTTGGTTTAGGCTCTTGCAATAACTATAAGGCTACTTCAATCTATATTAACGTTTTTCAAACCGAACATGTAACGTCACAAGGAGCCATCCAAAGCTTCCTTGTTATTCGCATATGCTACATTAGTGTCACATTAGCATTTTCTCAAAATTTTCTCATTCATTCCCATTTATGACGAGACCGTGTTCCACTTTTTCCCATTCTACCCATTTTAATTTATTTTTAAAATACAAAAATATATTACATATTTGACTTCATATTTTAAAAAGGTAGTTAATATAAAAATTATAAAAATACAAAAAAAAATTAAAATATTCTATTAGTTAAAATAAGAAAACCATTTATTTAATTGATGCTCCAAATGCTTAATAGATCCGATCGAAGGCTATTGTAGACTATCTGTGAACATAAATGTGTTAGAATATTGTCTTCCACTGGTTTCCGCTTGGAGGATCCTCTACATGGTAGGGGGATATCACGACATCATCACTCTCCAAATCAATTCTTTAAAACTCCGAACACCTACAGTCATAAAAGCAATCAAATTAATCGTGTTCGCTAGATATAAAGAACTAAAACACACTTTATTTAAACATTAAAACACGTTCTTTAACTCACTCATCACATTCCACTAACCACATTTCACATTGCATTTCACAAAAAAAATACTAGTTCTAAGATCTGAAATCATCCCATGCCTACGTGACACTCTTACATTTCACATTTCATCCTTATCACGATAGATAGCCTCGACCTTCTGCCTATGGTATAAGGAACCTGTAGCAAGAGAGCTCTAATAAGATGATCATGGCAACCTAGTAGTTTTATATATCTGACTATATTATTATTAGTGTGAGCCCACGAGTCACCTTAGGTATTTAGAATATAGATTTCATTCAATAAACATTACAATATATAGAGAGCTCGATACTAAGACCCTAAATACTATATTCCAATAAGAGGATGATGCTAAGAGTTTCTCTCAACGACCTAAGGATTACGTTATCTGCTAACCTTCCTACAATTCAATAACCTAATGAAATCAACTACCTCACTGAGGTACTCAAATAGTACACATGATTTGATTCAACGATTAAGTTTTTTTTTTATAAAAAAGACAAAAATTAGCTTGATGGGAAAGATTTAAGTCTTAAAAAAATAATAAAAGAATTACTGAAAGACATCATAACACAAAATAAAAAACAAAAAAAATATAAAAGAAATTAATTGTTTCCCCCGACTTCCTCATTCAAAAAAAAAAAGACACACACTGTTGAGGACAAAAAGATCATTACGTTCTTTTTATTTATCATTGTTTTTTTTATTTTCATCATATATTGTGTTTTTTTTCTTTTTCATTGTGTCTTTTTACTTGATATTATGCTATATTACTCAACATTGTGTTATAATTTTTCACGACATTGTGTTATATTTTGCGATTTATTGTGTCTTTTTTTATCTATCATTGTGTTTTTTATTTATTTTCGTTATTGTGTCTTTTTTCTTCGATATTATGTTTTTTTTTGTCATATTTTAACGAAAAAGAGGGGTGAAATATTTTATTTTTTTCTTTACTTTTTTTTGTTTTTTATTTATATTAATTTGAGTCATGATTTTTTTTTGTTATTTCTCTCAAAATGTTTAAAGCCACAAAATCTTTTTCACACTTTTTGGTTTTATATTCCTATTTTAACCTTTTCCTTTGACTCAATTCACAGCTTTTATGTCTATAACTTTTAAATGTTACATATTTGAGCTGTGTGATTTTCATTTTATTATCTGTAGTCAAATATTAATATACTAGTTTTCATACCATATATTACGGGATTGTTTTATATTATTTGTTTCTAATATTTATTTACTTTTTGAATTTTTATTATTTTATTGTATGAAAGTTAATAATATATTTATGGTTTGATTATAATTTTTTTATAAATAAATGAGATGTTATAACCCAGTTTAAAAGTTATATGAGTATGATGAGACCCAAGACCCGTTTAATTTTTTTTATTATAAAATTGGTTTTTGAATTATAAATAATATATATCTTTTTTTAAATAAATCATATATTAATTTTTAGTATATTCCTACTTTATAGGATTTTTATATCAAATATTTGGTGAGATTAATTTTTAATTTAATAAGATGTTATAACTCGTTTAAGAAAAATCTGGGTTTGATGAGACCCATATCCGTGAATTCGGGTCAAATGCATGAGAAACCTTTATTTAAAAATCAAGCAAATCTAATGACTCTAAAAATGGGGAGGGGGGATAGCGACCACATCGCGACACGTAAGATTTTTATGATTTCGTTTATATATATTATAGATGTTAAAAATATATTATTATATAAAATGACTATTTTACTACTCATTAAAAAACAAAATATTGAAAAAAAAGAAGAAAATACAAAACCCTCTCCACAATTGTCCATACAGCCTTGTAATCTCCATCACCATCTCCTCTATTTATTAACTAGTTTTATCCCCCGTATTACGGGGGTTGTTTTATATTGTTTGTTTTAATATTTATTTATTTTTTGAATTTATATTTTTTATTGTATGAAAGTTAATAATATACTTATGGTTTGATGCTAAATTGTTTCACAAATAAATGAGATGTTATAACCCGGTTTAAAAGCTATATGGTTTTGATGAGACCCAAGACCCGTTTATTTTTTTTACTATAAAATTGGTTTTTTAATTATAAATAATATTTATAAAAGTTAATAATATACTTATGGTTTGATGAGACCCAAGACCCGTTTATTTTTTTTACAATCAAATTGGTTTTTTAATTTAAATAATATATATATATAAGATATTAATTTGTATTATATTCTATTTTGTAGGATTTTTACATCAATAACTTGGTGAGAATAATTTTTAAATGTAATGAGATGTTATAACCCGTTTAAGGAATATCTGGGTTTGGTAAGACCCATACCCATGAATTCGGGTCAAATGCATGATAAACCTCCATTTAAAAATCAAGCAAATCTAGTGACTCCAAAAAAATGGGGAGCGACCACATCACGACACGTAGGATTTTTATATCTTCGTTTATATATATTATAGATTGTAAAACATTATAAATAGATGTAATGACAATCTCTAAAATCTAAAATTTCCAATCACCAATCGGAGTGTTATATATATACTCTCCAATCTTTTTTAATTCGTGATTCAATCTTTTATTTTACAAAATAGTAATAAATCTTTAATCTTTGAAAGAGTTTTAAGCCTTAAGAATAACTAAAAGAATTAATGTATCTTGAAATTTGTTATTGGATATAATTTGTCGCCTCTTTTTAATCATAATATAAAATGTATCTTGAAATTATTCACCTAAAGATTTAATATTTTTGCAATAAATTCAAGGGTCCAGTTGATAGAAATAATGCAATATTAATATAAGAATTTTCAATTTCTTTTATAAAACAAAAATACAAGATTTTAGCTACTATTTTCTCACAAAAACGTTTGTATCCCAATGGTATCAATATATTTGTTATCTCAAATGATGAAGGTTCAAGTCCAAAATGGTGTATTAACTTTCCGTCAGAAAAAAATATATATTATTTTCTCTTTAAAATAGGTAATTAAAGATCACCTTCTACAATCTTCTCTTAAAATGCTAAAGATCATGTTAATCGATAAATTATCCCTAAGCTTTGTGGGGATATCACCAATAACATATCCTTTATCTTTGTTGGATAGCTTCTCTTCTTTCTAGTCAAGATAGAGACCATCTTTATAAGTTCATTTAATCTTGATATGACCATTACTTTTCTCTCTCAACCAGTCATCACCTTTACAACTTAAAAAATGAGTGTTTGGGATTACAAAGAAGCAAACTCACGTCTTATCTTGATGTCTGAGGTAATGAATCTTGAATATGAAATAATATGTTTAGAAGTTGGGCTCATGCATGAATGTTTGTAAAATCCGGAAAGTTTGGTTTGAATGTGGGATAAGGATTGAGTTTCGATTAAAGGTGGCATGAAATAACTATTGTAGATTTGCTAGAGTAAGCACTGTCGCACACTCGCACCACATTCGAACTGTGGTTGAGTTGGAACCTCCATCTGCTCTGATAGTTAAAAAGTCTATAATCGACCATCATTCCAGCTTGGAAACAATGATATTAATCATTTGGGTAAGATGCGTTATTATTATATAAGAAAAAGGGGGGGGGGGGGTATTAATTTAATAATTTACTTTTGCAACATGTTAGCATGAGTAGGGAATTTGTAGCAACTCTATAACATTTTGCATATTTTTGTAATAATAAAAAAATAGGGAGATTGTTGGTCAACTTACCAGAAAAAAAGGGAATTTGTAGCAACTGGTTATAAGACAAACTCCTTATTAATTTCATGACAAGAAGAATACGCACATATAGTCTAATGATATATGATTCACTCATCCTATACTTAAAATCAACAACAAATGTCCAAACACCAAACAATTTAATATAATAGTACTTTATGGAAAGAGAGAAGACATTGATGCATAGTCAAACCATGCTTAATTTAAAACTATCACTTGTTAAAGAAAACCAATAATAGCATATAGGAGTGTGATCGACGCATAACTCACTTGCATATGAATCATGTCGTGTGCGTATAAGTATACAAATCAAAGAACATACAAACAAACCCATGTTCATGAAAAGCAAGGCTTAGCACAGGCGAAGTAGTATCGATTAAATGAGTTACCACTTACCAATCTTCTTAAATGAGTTCAAATTCAAACATACTTTGTATATATAAAACATATTTTCCTAAGATTGTTAATCATTTCTCCACATTTTAATCATCATCAAACTCCATACTAGTGAAGTAAACTCTCCCATATATAATATATTGTTATTAAATTGATAAATACAACTTCTTTTTTTAGGGTAAGTCATAAGTGGGACTTTAAAATTGATGACTTTTTTTGTATCCAAACATTAAAATAAACGTGCATAGCCGTCCAACTTAGAAAACAATTAGAAACCAGTAAATAGGGTGATTACTTTATTAACTAATCCTATCATAAACACAATCTTAATCTTTAAATAATGAATTAGGAGACTCATAAACACCGAAAGATACTTATAGTGACACCTTATCTTGACACGTACAAAACCTCTCTTTATTATACAGCTAGGAGACGTGTTATTACCTTTTTTATTCTTTACATTAATTTATGCAGTATAAGTTTCTGCATATTTCAACATTTAAATTAACCAAAATATCATAGATATTAGACAACTAGTTTTTATCCCTCGTATTACGGGGTTGTTTTATATTGTTTGTTATAATATTTATTTATTTTTTGAATTTATATTTTTTTATTGTATGAAAGTTAATAATATACTTATGGTTTGATGATAAATTGTTTCACAAATAAATGAGATGTTATAACCCGGTTTAAAAGCTATATGGTTTTGATGAGACCGAAGACCCGTTTATTTTTTTTTACAATAAAATTGGTTTTTTAATTTAAATAATATATATATATATATATATATATATATAAATAAGATATTAATTTTTATTATATCCTATTTTATAGGATTTTTACATCAATAATTTGATGAGAATAATTTTTAATTTAATGAGATGTTATAACCCTTTTAAGGAATATCTGGGTTTGGTAAGACCCATACCCATGAATTCGAGTCAAATGCATAAGAAGCCTCTATTTAAAAATCAAGCAAATCTGATGACTCCAAAAAAAGGGGAAGCGACCACATCGCGACACGTAAGATTTATTACGGGGGTTGTTTTATATTGTTTGTTCTACTATTTATGTATTTTTGAATTTATATTTTTTTATTGTATGAAAGTTAATAATATAATTATGGTTTGATGATATATTGTTTCGCAAATAAATGAGATGTTATAACCCGGTTTAAAAGCTATATGGTTTTGATGAGACCCAATACCCGTTTATGTTTTTTATAATAAAATTGGTTTTTTTAATTATAAGTAATATTTATGAAAGTTAATAATATACTTATGGTTTGATGAGACCCAAGACCCGCTTATTTTTTTTACTATAAAATTGGTTTTTTTATTTAAATAATATATATATATATATTTTTTAAAATAAATAAGATATTAATTTTTGGTATATCCTATTTTATAGGAGTTTTACATCAATAATTTGGTGAGAATAATTTTTAATTTAATGAGATGTTATAACCCGTTTAAGGAATATATGAGTTTGGTAAGACCCAAACTCATAAATTCGGGTCAAATGAATGAGAATGCTCCATTTAAAAATCAAGCAAATCTGGTGACTCCAAAAAAAGGGGGAGCGACCACATCGCAACACCTAGGATTTTTATGTTTTCGTTTATATATATTATAGATTATATAATGCTACTAAAGTAACAAAAATACAAAAATATATTTGTTCTTGCCACGTCTATATCTCAAAATCTAACATTACGTATATATTAAATAACATAAAAATATCAAATAATAATGAACTTACCGGACATAAACAAACTAATTCGTTCGTGAGCAATTTGAGATCTTCTAACAATATCCTAGAAATAAAGCAAGCTTATATGAACTCGAGCTTAAATTAAAACTAGGGTGCAAACGAGACGAGTCGGCTCTTGAACTACTTGAGATCAGCTTGTTAAAAGCTCAAATCGTGTCAAGCTTAAAGGAGCTCGAGCATTAAAATAAGCATCTTTTATAAAGACGCCCGAGCTTTACTTATGCTAGTCAACAAGCCTAAACAAGCCTATTACTTATACAACTCTAATTTTTTAGAACGATGATTTTCTTTTTGTGTTTAGACCACTGCACTCTTCAATTTTGGGAGCCCCATAACTCTTATTTAATGTATTATACGTATATTTATATAGTTATATATAAAATTATGATAAAAAACTAAATAATATATATTATGCTTTATATAAAAATTACAATTAAAAAAATTATATAATGGTATTTAAAAATGTATACAAATTAATTACTAAACGAAAAGCGAGCAGATCTCGAATTTGAAAACACGACTCACGAGTCAAACGCGAGCTTTAAAAAGAAAACTCAAAATAAGCCGAGTTTTTGACCAAAATAGTGTAGTTAGAAAAAATATTTACTAATTTGGTGTAGTTTCAAAACTATTTATCAAAATGAGTATTTTCTTGAAATTTGTTTTTCACTCTCTTAATTTAATTGGATAGCCAAATTACAGCATTAAAATATTTTGAAAATTATATATTTATTCACTAAAATATTATTTAGAATACAATTTCCCCCTTCGTAATTTAGAATAATTCTACTAAGAGTTTTATGGAGTTTTTGACCATAATGGTGTAGTTAGAAAACATATTTACTAATTTGGTGTAGTTTCAAAACTATTTACTAAAATAAGTATTTTCTTGAAATTTGTTTTTCTCTCTTTTATTTTAATTGGATAAGCCAAATTGCTACACTAAAATAATTTGAAATTTATAAATTTATTAACTAAAATCTGGTAAAAAAGTTATAATTAAAGTTGTATACTTGTATGCAGAAGTGTAGAACAAAGTAGCATACCTATTTCTTCTTTATCTACCTAAATATTATTTTAACACGAATTACTCTTTTCGTAATTTATAATAAAATCTAGTAGCATTTTTATTTCAAATATACAGTTGAATACGTAAAGAAAGTTTAATAGATACAACTGTAGCTATTTTTCACACATAATCGTTTTAATAAAATAATGAGTTAATGGCCATTTTTGTCCCTGTGGTTTGCTACTTTCGCCACTTCAGTCCAAAGTTTGAAATTTTGTCAATTTAGTCCTTATTGTTTTAAACATTAGCCAATTACGCCCCCCGTCTAACGGTATCCAACTATGCCGTTAGTTTTAGGGGTATTTTTGTCTTTCTCCTGCTTATTTTTAGTTAATGGTCAGTTTCGTCCATGTGGTTTGATACTTTTGCTACTTCAGTCCAAAGTTTTAAATTTTGTCAAGTTTATGTTTAATTTATTCAGTTTTTGTTTTTTTTTTTGCCACTTTTGCTACTTCAGTCCAGGATGGAATTCATTGGTAAAGTGGTCAGGGTAATTCCCTAAAACCGAACTATACCGAAAAAACTAAAATCGTTTCTCTGATTAATGCATAATAGTTAGGGTTTAGAGATTAACATATCGTAGCAAACATCTGGGTCGAAATAAACATCAGGAGGTCGAATATCCCGCATTTCCATGGATGCTCAAGAAATCGATGCACTAAATCGCATGTGTGTTCTTCAGATCGTGGTATTGTTCTTGAATTCGTCGAATTCAACCCTAGAATTGTAGTCGATGTGAAGAATTCAAGAACAACACCACGATTTGAAGAACACACATGCGATCTAGTGTATCGATTTCTTGAGCAAACAGAAATACGGGATATTCGACCTCCTGATGTTGATTTCGACCAAGATGTTTGCTACAATATGTTAATCTCTAAACCGTAACTATTATGCATTAACCAAAGAAACGATTTTAGTTTTATCGGTATAGTACGGTTTTAGAAAATTACCTTGACCAGTTTACCAATGAATTCCACCATGGGGGAGAGTTTAGAAAATGTCTAGAAACTAAATACGAGGGGGGTATGATTATTGTTATCGACAGAGTAAACGTAAACCCAGTGTTTTAAAAACCGGTTCAGACCGGCCGGTTGAACCGGTTAAACCGGATTTCGCACAGTAGACCGATATTTTGAGTCCGGTATTTTGGCCGGTTTGCTAGAACATCATACCGACGGTTTTTTCTAAAATACCGTTTTTTACCGGCAAACTGGTTTTATGTCCAAGAAATTTTTGATATTTGCGGCCCATATTTTATCAAAATTACTTTTAACCCAACAATTAATATTCAAACATGTAAGCTATATGACTCTTTTTTTAAAATTGAGTACTTTTATGTTATTTATTTTTTAATATGGATTAACTTTTAGATTATTTTTTGTTATGAAATCATTTACTTTTGGGTTATTTTTGAAGTAAAATTTGTATTTATAAGAAATTATAAGATAAATTATTCAACGGCTGAACCTTCCGTTATAACCCGGTTCAACCGGTTGTACCATTTTTCAGCCCAATCCGGTACGAGTAAAAAACCGGTTTTTAAAACATTGCGTAAACCTGTTTTGGTCGATGCTTGATGGTTTTGGGCTTGGATTATGCTCTTAAGGGCTATAGACAAAAAAAACAAAAAAAAAAACTAAATAAATTAAACATAAAATTAAAAAATTTTCAAACTTTGAACTGAGGTAGCAAAAGTATCAAACCACAGGGACGAAACTGACCATTAACTAAAAATAAACAGGATAAAGACAAAAATACCCCTAAAACTAACGGAAATAGTTGGATGCCGTTAGACGAGAGAACGTAATTGGCTAATGTTTAAAACTATAAGGACTAAATTGACAAAATTTCAAACTTTGAACTGAAGTGGCGAAAGTAGCAAACCACATGGACGAAAATGGACATTAAATCTAAAATAATATAAAACTTTTTTTTTCTTTTCTAAGTGTAACGAATGCAAGTAGAAAAACTTATTTTTAAATGACTAGATAGGTGCTCGCGCGATGCAACGGGTGTTTGAACATGTTAATCACGTACAAATATAACTGTTTATGGTTCGGATAAAACCTTGAAATCGTTTAAATCGGTCATTAGTTTGACTTCTTTTTTCTTTTTTACTTTTGGTGTGTTGATCGGTTTCAAAATTTTCAAAACGTAGTGAACGGTTGGTTCGCGGTTTATATCGGCAACCGGCCATATGAAACCATAAAAGACTGTAAATTAACCTAATTGCAATATGATTCCTTTTATAATCTTTGTTATTATTTCACGTCCTAGATCTTCCATTAATATTTACCATTTATGTGGTTAAAATTATCATTTTTTAATTATGATCATCTCAAGTATCATATTATGTTGGTTTTTAGTTAAAATTGATGGTACATATAAATTATTAATTATTTTAAATTAAATTTATTATTAAAGTTTAAACTATGAAACCAAAATGGAACCAGTCCGTTAGTAATGATTCGGTTTCAACTTTCATTGGTTGAGTTTGGTTTTGGACGACAAAAATCGATATTAACGGTTGGACTCACAAGTTTAACTTAAAACCATCAAAACCGACACTGAACACCCCTACGTAACATATTAATTTATTTAAAATGAAAAAAATTACAACAATATCATATCCAAATTAAAGAGAATAAAATGCTCGTTTTTATGGTGCAATTTGTTTATAAAAATATTAACATATGAAAAGACTATAGTCGTTTAAAAATCATGGGTGGAAAGTTAGTTTACAAGTTAAATTAAAAACATAATATGGTTAAAGATGAGGGACCAACCGTCAATATCGATTTTAATGAATAAATTTATAAATTTCAAATTATTTTAGTGTAGCAATTTGGCTTATCCAATTAAAATAAAAGAGAGAAAAACAAATTTCAAGAAAATACCTATTTTAGTAAATAGTTTTGAAACTACACCAAATTGATAAATATATTTTCTAACTACACCATTATGGTCAAAAACTCAAATAAGCCGAGCTCAAGTCTAGTGAAGCTCAAACTCGACTCATTTATAATTTACACCTACAATTAAAACTTATTGGTTCTTACTAAATGTGAGCCACAAGTTCTTACTAAATGGGATACTATCGTACTTTATGGTTGCATCATCTTTATATACCTTTTTCTCTTTTTATTTCTTTTTAGTTTCTTTCTAAGTGTAGGCTATTATCCCATTTAGTCTATGGGCACACCCACTTTCAAAAGAATCCATTTTGCCAACGTATCAAGGCCACAACAAACTTGTGGCTCACAAGCCTCCTTCACTGCTTATGTGGCATCCACCTTTCCTCTACACCCCCTATATCATAATGTTTATTCTTACTTAAATTTTTACAATCAAATACTACCTTTTTAGTTTCTTCTTCTTTCTTATTTATCCGCCGCCTACCACCTGTCAACATGACGGATCCTGGTATAATATTGTTCGGAAAGAAGATTGGATTGCTGGAAGTTAACACTGAAGAGCCTGATAAAGCTTGTTCTTCTTCACACACACTGGTTTCACCACATGTATGACTTTTTTTTTTAATTATTTTTCAGATCTGATTGCAACCCAGTTCATGAAATTGTTCAAGGATTAATGGGTCGATTTCAGTTTTTGATTTTGATTAAGTTTTAATGCTGAAAAATAATCTTGAATTTGTTTTTTTTTTTTTAGAAAAAAAGGCTAATTTTGATTTACTGAAAGCAACCCAGTTCATGAAATTGGTTAGGGATTAATGGGTCGATTTCAGTTTTTGATTTTGATGAAGTTTTAATGTTGAAAAATAATCTTGAATTTGTTTTTTTTAGAAAAAAAGGGTAATTTTGAAAAACTGATTGCAACCCAGTTCATGAAATTGGGTAGGGATTAATGGGTCGATTTCAGTTTTTGATTTTGATCAAGTTTTAATGTTTAAAATTAATCTTGATTTAGAATTAGGGTTTTGAGAAAAAAAAATAAAAGAGGCTAATTTTGATTTACTGTTGTGAAATTCAGGATCAAAGAAAAGATGAATCGGAAAACAATCCCAAAACCCCTTCAATCGATGACGAAGTGATGTCGGAGAATCCTCGGTTAACCGAAGGCGAACTGGGTAATATGCAGCCCGGAAGTCTGAAGAAACCGGACAAGATTCTACCTTGTCCGCGTTGTGACAGTATGAACACAAAGTTTTGTTATTTTAACAATTCAAACATCAACCAGCCACGTCATTTTTGCAAGAGCTGTCAGAGATACTGGACCGCGGGTGGCACGATGAGAAACATGGCTGTCGGAGCAGGTCGAAGGAAGAAAAAGACCCCGTTATTGAATTGTCGGTACATTATTTCGCAAGAAGGGTTTGAGTCCGTGAATAGTATTGAGTTCGCTCCTGATTCCACCCGTGTTTTGCCTAAAGTACTTTCGTTCGGTCAGAACCGAGACGACTGCAATTCCAATTCAAATTCAAATTCCAGTTCCAGTTCAGTAGTTGAGAAACTACAAGATAATAATAATAATAATAATAACAACAATGGATTCCATTCACAAGTTCACTGGATTTACAACCCGTGGAACACGCCTATTCCGATTCCAATTCCGGGGTACCATCCGATTCCAGTGTACCCTTCGCCTTACTGGAACACTCTCCCTTGGTTACCTTCCGGTCCATCCGATTCAATCTTGGGAAAACACTCAACCGAACCAATAACACCAAACGGATCACACGAAGACTCGAAGAAACAAAGGAACACGGTTCTGATTCCAAAGACGCTTAGAATAGACGATCCAGACGAAGCTGCCAAGAGTTCGATATGGGCAACACTCGGAATCAAGAACGAACACAGTAACCGAAGTGATATATTCAAAGCCTTCCACTCAAAAGGAAACGATAAAAAACAAAACACGGCCACAGAACCGAGTCCCGTGTTACAGGCGAATCCTGCTGCTCTTTCGAGATCGGTTTACTTTCAAGAAAGAGCGTAAAATCGAGTATAACTTAGATCCTACTGTAAATACAATGTAAGAAATAGTAAAGTAGTGGTTTGTTTTGTATAGTTTTAGCTCTTCAGATTTTTGTAAAATGTCTGCAATTAGTTTGTTAATCAAAGATTTTAAGGTGAGAATAATAATATGTATAGGACAGGACCATTACTATATCTTTTTTTTTGTGGGCACATCAAAATCAAGAGAAACAGCCATGAAAAAGATCAAGATATTTTTGAGGTCCTGAACAAATTGTGGCCACATTATCTGTCTAACATGAGTTGTTAAGTGGACCCAAAATGTTATATTGTTATGTATATCTATATCTTTTGTAATGTGCATTGGTTACCTTTTTGCTTTCTATAAAGTAGTGGTGGAGTTTCAATGGTCCAGATTTAACGTGACGGTTTTAAATGATCTGTAAATCCGCGAATCAATAGCTCGCATATTATTGGGTCCGTCGTTGTAGAATTATGGAAAAGTTGTGTTTACTTCACTTTGGAATTTTGTACAAGTTGAGAGCTAAATCAATGGATACAGGCCACTAAAAATGGTAACATTATTGTTAATATCAGATTATATATGCTTATAAGTTATTTATCATGTGGATGGTTTTCAAGTAGCATAAATGCAAAAAAATGGCATCTTTGTTTGTTCATATTCTTGGGAATTTTGGAAGCCTGTGACTACGTGGACATAAATCAACACAAGTGCATAAAGGTCAATGGTTAATGGTAATATTCAGGTTATGGTTCAATCACTAAAGCTACAAAAGTCAAAGTTCCACTTGTGTAATTGATTTCTAAAGTTAGTGCTACTCTTAGGTAATCCATTATAATAGATGTGCTTATATAAAGAAAAAGGTAAAGTTGTAAAGGAAGTGCTAGTGCACATATTGGACAAGTTTTTGCAGGAAAAAACAGTTACATTATAAAGTATAATAAGCATAAAATTGGACAAGTTTTTGCAGGGAAAAGAAGTACAAAAGTAATAAAAAGATTTTTTGCTTCTTTACTTAACCCCAAAGATAACACATAACACAAATATGAATAATATCAAGTTGTAGCTTGAACGGTAAAAAGTAGAACAAAACCAAAAATAGTTCTCTATCCAGATATACAAGTTTATAACAACAGGACATAATAGGAACATACTAGGACACCGGATTATTGCATGCTGCATCATCATAGGCTGACATTTAAAGAAGATGCAAGTCATGCCCTGTGGTTTTTTCATAAAATGGGAAGTGCATGTGTTAATATAGCTTTAGAGTAAACGATTAAGAAAACTATAGTTGTTAACTTGTTAATACTTAATACCATACCTGAAACCCTGCAGTAAGAGGTTTTCTGAAGAAGAACAGCTCTAGACATCTACGTACAATTTCCCTTGGATCGATTAACCATTGCCTACATAGAAGCCATCATTAGCACATTAGTCTATAAGAGAGACAACAATCACACAATGCTATTGATGTAAAACAATGAACGTACCGAGGATTAAAAAGATTCCATTGCGAATCTTGCAAAAATTTCAAACATGAATTTCTAAAATGTGGTTTCACCATGTCTTAGGCAATAATGTCACGGGCCAACTGTTTGATGATCTTTCGTGCTTGAATGCTTGGTTTTCTTGGCTAGTCTATGACTTCTTTGGGCACGGCCTCAACGGGACAAGAAGGTGTACTGTGTACATGCCAAGATCTGCTTGCACATCAAACGCAACACTGGTCGCAAGTAGTTGCCGCTAGCCTGATGAGGGTAAGGCAAGAAGAAACCAGTAGGCCCTAATCATAAGCGGGAACGGATTGAATGGCTCCTGGGAAAATGGGGTTGCACACGGGACTTCGAAAGATGACCACGTGACATTAAGGTTACATGAGAGTTACAAAATACTATGATCATATGATTTAACAATCTTGTCCAATTAGAAGGCATAAACTGATAAACATGATACAAATATATTCAGAATATAATTTATATAAACAAATCCCAATAACATAAGTTGCTCAAAACACATTCTCCTCAAGCAAACTAAAAATGGTACAAGATTGTGAAGGAAACTTCAAATAGGTAAGCAAATAAAATAACTCATTTTCAAACCAATAAAAATGCAGTAAGTGATTCCTTGATGTTGATTCGTCAATTAATGAACATAAATTATAATAATCAGAGAGAGAAGCAAAGTAAAAGTTGAACAAGTTTCTGTTCAAACAAATAGATTAGGTGATTAAAATTGCAAAAAACAACCGACTTTTGTAACAACTTTTAAATACTTTAGACTTTCAAATTCGCTAAGAGAGTATTATCATAATAATAATAATAATAATAATAATCCTAAGAAAACAAAAGCGGACGAGACTAATATATTACGAAGTATAAGTTATCAGCATGCAGTTAATTTCACGAATTCACACAATAATAACTAAGTGTATTGAGTTGGTTTGCAGTTGCAGATTGTTTTTTTGCCTGGTAGTTTCGTGCTCCTAGCGGGTTGCTAGCGTGGGGGTACCGACGTAATTTTTGACATGGTCTGATATTCATATAGACGAGTAACTTGTTTTGTACTGTACATAATATCGATCAAGATCAAGGTTGTAAAGTGTGATGAAGTTTCTTCATTAGTCTTATTTAATGTATACGTCAGGATAAGGCCGTTTGTGAGAACCCTTCAAAGTTGTTTCGGGACCATGGCAAGGGAAACCTTTTGTTTTCATAGACAAACGCTCTTTACATTGAACACAAGAGTCATTATGTAATCTTTTGGTTTAAGATAAGTTTATATATAAAACATATATAATATTTTAACAATTATGGCCTTCCCGGGAGAGCCGTTGCCCACCTCAACCGAACCTGACTCGCTATTCATACACCACATCACATACATACGACTCGTACGGGTGTCAGGTGATGTCTGATGATATTGACCTGCACCTATACAAGTCGACTCGTATAGTCCTATATGATTTTTATAGCTTTCTTTTTTTTGGTTATATGAATGTGTAACCTTTTATATAATTATTTGATTCACAAAAAAATGACTAACAAAGAACATAATTTCTATAAAGAAAAACATATTCGAACAATGCTGATGTCTCAACGCACCAACATTCTCAGCACGATCATGTGATATGTTTCGATAGCGGCTGTTAACCATCCCCGCACACATGTTACCAGCTTTTTTCACAGTCAACTCGCTAGGAACTATGATCGAGAAAAAAAATTACTTATGTAATACTATTGTGTGATGCACTGGAGTTACCAGCTTTCACAGTGAACTCCCTAAATGCTAATTTTTTGGATGGTGGACATGCTTAAGCAATATTCCTGCAATTTCGGAGTTGGCAAAACAAAGTGTTGACTATGCTCTATGGTTGGGCTGGCCATTTACACAATTGGTGTGGTGTATAATGTCACGATGGCACTTAAATCACCAACAATATACCTGTACAAAATGCTCGTCGCGTCACCTAGGACAACTCCGGTCTCCAACTAGTTTTGATGCAATTTAAGCTATGGTCCTTAACACCTTGCTAGCTTTTTAATATCTGTGTGCAGTCAAAGAAAGATATACATAATAAATCTTTAATAAAAATATTTTATTTACAAGTTACTCTTTTTGTAGGTGATAGTTTCGAATTTCAATTTGATCTTGGTAGTGGACTGGGGTGGGTGGGTGGGTGGGGGGGGGGGTTGGTATGGTACCGGCCTTGCTTTTGACTTGTTCTATAATCAAAGGGACATCATTAAATGTTTGTAACTTGTTATGAAATTTCAGTTGCTGGCATTTGTCAATTTCACAAACTATCAACCAAGTAGGGGTTGTAAACGAACCGAATCGAATAAGGTTTTATTCATGTTCGTCCGTTTATTTTGTTATCAGGTAAATGAACAATTCGCATACACCTAACTGAATAAAATTTCTTGTCCAACTTTCGTTCATTAAGGAAATGAATGTGTTCGTGAACGCGTCACAAATGCAAACGAACGAACACAATGTTTTATTTGATTTGGTTTATCGATAATAGTCAATGTCAATGGTTCGCAAGGCCGGGGCCAAAGGCGAAAATTTTTTGGGACTTAAACAATTTAATTTTAAATGAGTTTACTTGTTTATGATTTGAGTTGTGTAAAAAACCTTTGTATAAAAATAAGCTTAAAAATGTCTCAAATAAGACTAGAGCCCACAACCTTTTAGGTAGAAGCCATACCTCTTTACCACTAGACCAGGCTAGTAGTTATGTAGTTGTATTGAAACATTGATTATACATATTGTTTTTCATAAAATTACATATAATTTAAAAAAATAAAAATTTCGGGCTTAGCGGGATGTCGGATCTGTGACCGTCGACTACCCTGCCATATACTATTGTCGGCCCTGATGGTTCAATTTGGTTACCAAATTTGTGTTGATGTTTTTTTAACATTGATATAAACATGTTATTATGTTTGTTATGCGCAATTAGCCTTTTAATAGCATGTATAATTAAACTTTTGTAAACTTTTAGAAAGAAAGAAGAGAAAACTTTATATGAAATAAAGATTAAAAATGGCTTAAGGTCCAAACACATTGTATTGAATAATGATAAGATACGACAAAACAGAAAACTTTATAAGGGCATTCATTTCCTACAAATTTCTTGAAAATGTTAGTTAACCTATTTTGTCATATACCATTTCCTTTCCTCTCTTGTAAAGTTGTAAGTACAAATTCAAACCTTTAATCCTAAAATATTTAGATTTAGGTTGGATTGCTTTGTCTAATGACATTTGTAACACGTTTAAGATTAGATCAATGCTTTCAAAGTGTACAAATGGTAGGTTTTCTGCCTTACAAGAAATCGTAAAATGTTTGAAAGTTCTTAAGCGATAAGGATCGTTACACTTGTGTATATAAAAACAAAGATATTTCAACTTATGTGTAACACTACCATAATAAAGACTTTCTTTTAGTTGACATCATGGGATACAAGTTGCCCTAATTTGATATAGACGCCTTAATTTTGTCGCATTAGCGGGTTGAATGGTTAAACAAAACACGATTCATATAGTTATTTATGTGAAGACATCAATATATCACAATTCATGTGTACTTTAAATCATGAAACTCAGACGCGACTCGTCAAACATGGTTAACCTTTTTATCTAAAGTCTAAACAAGTCAAATGGTGTGCCGAGGGTCTATAAACTGGTAGTAAATGTGCTAAATGGGCTGAATGATTATAACAAATGGTTTAAACATGTCCTAAACATGTTGGTAGATCTCAATTCAAATATAAAATTAAGATATGCTTAACATAATTTGGAAAATCAATAGTTTTATCTTAGATGTTTGATAATAGGAATTTCTATATACGTTACTTGACAAAGTAACAAAGTAATGACGCAATAGATTACAAGGTATATACCCATTCAATACAATTTATTTATTATTGATGATGGATGATAGATCCGAATTCAATTGATGCGTGCCCAAACTCCGAACAACCCCAAAGCACCAGTTGAGTTAGCATACGGACCAATCATATGTTATCAGGAATCCAGAGGTTACAACAGCTCCGGGCTTAGAACTCCCATCATCTAGATTAGCATAATATGGGATCTAGCTATTTGATCGTTGTGACACACCAAGTCCCAAGAAGACAGGCACAAGTTAGCTTTCTAGTTAAGCATTACCCAAACAAGACCATGAGAACGAAGCACAGTTTAGGAAAGTAAAACACACCCCGTATCAGAATTGATCATGAACAGTAATCGTATTAAATGTCATTGATAACCTTTGAGACACTATAAATACAACCTCAATAACCATACTAAAAGCATTTAATACACACCATGTTTTCAATCAACTTCAATACACACAACACTTATAATTTTTTATACTATACTATTCTTATCTTTCTTACGTAATACTTCACATTATCATTAATATTTCCGGATACTCGTTATCATTTATCATTATATTTTTTCTTTGCAATTTTATACCTTCGATGAATACTTAGACTATATAATATTAGATATTGGTTTATTAAATTGTTTTTTTATGTTATATATCCACCTATACTATTTAAACAAAATCATTCTTTCACATGCCATTCAACTAGAGTAGCCAATTAGAATGCTAACTAATAAAATTACCATTTATATAATTACTAACAAAATAAAAAATATAACTTTAAATGTTGTATTAATGAAATGAGGTTATAGATATTTTTGAATTATAAAATTTTATTTATTATTATTTATATCTTATAAATTCATAAAATATATTATTATGTATATTATTAAAAATTTTTTTTTGCAGTTTTTAACCACCCATATATTACACGGGTTATATCATAGTAATCAACTTCATATTGGTGACATTAGCAATATGATTATTCCTCTTATTTTTGTAACTACTAAAGATTTCAGAAACTATAGCATAATACAAAGCTGAAATCAATTTTTATTTAATTCCATAGTATGTTTTGTGCCTTTGTGGTTTGATGTGAATAGACTTTTAAAAAGTAGATTCATGGACGGAATTTTATTGTAATTTAATGCTCATGATATTGCCAGGAAGCTCACCTTGAATAGTTTGTTGTGAAAATTAAACATTGTGTCACTTTCTTAATTCTAACAACTTCATTGGAATATATGAATATTAGTTCTACACATTTTCCACAAAATTTCCAATTTCGTTTCTACAAATGCAACGAATCCACCACACTAATAGTTCATCTTGTATCCATACTAACAAATGTAGAATAGTAGAAACTAACACAATGATTTTCATGTATTTGATTGTATCCTACATGTGTATAGAATGGTTTATCTTTTTACATGACTTGTATTCGCTTTTCGTTAGTCCTCTTTTTCAGTTTATCTTCACTACACGAGCCACCACTTGCGTTGCGGCTGATCCAACAAACGAAGAAACTCGTGTTAGGACGTGTGACGGTGTGGAGAATGGCCCGGGTAAGAAAAAGTCATTGGGTGTGAATCCAAAGACTATGATGCAACGATTAGGAATGTTTTGGGATCCTGATGACCAACGGGAAACTATCGTGTTGGAGGATATGGTCGGTTTGTTTGTTGATGATGAACCTAGCTTAGATGAAGTCAAACAAGCGTTTAGTGTGTTTGATAAGAACAACGATGGATATATCGATGCAAAAGAGTTGCAAAATGTGCTTCATGATATGGGTTTTTTACATATATCTGAAAGCGACTGTGGACGAATGATTGGTGGGTATGATGCTGACAAAGATGGTAAGATCATGTTTAGAGATTTTTTGAAGGTTGTTGAAGATGTTTTTGTATAAAGTTCGAAACCTTGTTTTGTTCGATTTCATAAGTTTTTTGTATATGCTTGTTGTAACAAGTATATCGTGTATGTTCATGTTTAAAAGCGGTGTTTGTGTACCTAGTACATACATGTGTTCTCAATATGTTTAGCTACAAAGATAATTTAGTCATGGCTCATGATTCATCACCGGAACACATAAAATCATCAATTTTAACTGCTCTAAGAGTATGTATGTGACTCGTTATATTAAAGATATTATTTTCGAAGCTATCATCCATCCACGACATGTAGCTCGTGTTTGATTTTAAATATTGACAACTTAGCTAAATGTAACACTTGTAAAAGTATAAGGTTTTGTGAAGTTGTGCTACCTTTGGTCTTATGTTAAGAAGTTGGTTGCTAAGTGTGAACATCTTTACCTTTATAAGTAGGAAAAAGTTAGGCACAACTTATACGTCTTTCTAAGTCGTGAAGAGAAAAGTACGTGTGAAAATGATTTATGTCTAACAAGTCGATTGTTTTCGTCAATATTTGAAATATGAAGTTTAAAGTTCGTAAACAGTCTTTATCCGTTTAGCGTAATCTAATATGGAATATAAGTACTTCAACTACATCACTTCTTACATACTAACATGATCAATAGAGAGGATTGGAAGTACTTTAAAGTGATTATGTAATATGTATATTTATATTATCTAATAAAAAATTTAAATTTAGATAATTGAATGAAATAAACATGTCATCATGCAATGACTTAAGGCGTGCTAAACATGGTTAACACTTAACACGTCCATTGACATCCATCACAGCCAACTCATAATGAGTAAGATAAACATTCGTGGATAGGATATATAGCACGTACTATATTAAATAAAAAACATTATGTAAATAATAAGCTTATTTTTTAACTCATGTTCAACTTTCAATAACTTTTTACTTTGATTTTCATAGTTTTTGAGAACACTTAAATATTGTTTCCATTTCTGGACTCATGTTCGATTGTGATATTCAGGGGTGAGTAACTTAACAGTCATAACTGTTAACCGAACCATAACTGCCATAACTAAATTGATTTTAACCGATAACTGTCGTAACCAATGGGTCTGTTTAATGAATTTTTTTAAAACCGCCAAATATGAGTCAGTTTTGGTTAAAGATAATTCCAAGCCCGTCATAACTAACTAACCCATTTAATTAACCAACAATATGTTTTGGATTAATTTTCATTAAACATATAGTCAGATTGTACCATTTTTATGTTTTCAGTTCAATGTTATTAATCGAATTAACTTGAATTTAATTGATGGATTATATAAAGTTGTTTTTTATTTAATATTTGGTTTTAATGCTATCGAATATATATTTCGTTGGATTATGTCATGTCGTGTTTTTTAATATTTGGTACCAAACTTTTAGGCTCAATTACATTGTCTTGGTTACGGTTAACCAACCCATAACCGATTCGCTATAACCATCAATTATCCATTAACTGACATATCGGTTGTGGTTATGGGTTTGACCAAAAACCACCCCAAACTGACCCATACACACCCCTAGTGATATGTGTCTGGTACCGTTAAAGGTTAACCAAACACATCCTATAATAATTTTTTTATAGATTACAATTCCTTAAAATTCCAATTATTTTACAGAATTCAGTCATGAATTGGCCACAAAGCATGAACAAAAAAACTCCTGTATAACTTCTTTATCAAAAAAGAATGATGACAATTAAGTTAAAACTAAAAATTGAACAATGATTTCATTTCCTCTCTACATTCAAAAGAGTTTTCTTTCATTATACCTTCTTACATCTTTAGTTCCCGGAAAGCGTTTGAACAATGGTGTTGTGCCATGGATCCGACAAATGTTGCAAAAGGTTATCAAACGGCCCCTTTCCGGTTACATTGTGCTGCACAATGAACCCCAAGAACGCCAACATTGCTAGTCTCCCTGTATGTAACATACAATGTTACTCGTTAATGATAATTATCAATACTCATATTAGATATAATTAACTATATTTTATAATTAATTAATAAAGTAGATTTCTTTTGTAATTATTCTTATTATATTATTTTATATAATTAACTGATAGTACATAATATGTTACAAATTACTTATAAAAAGTCAAATAGGAGTTCACAAACACTTGGACGACTGTTTTCATAAAAAAATGTCAAACTTTTAAAATTATTGGTCAGCACACCATTTAAAAAGTTTTCGGACGGTCATCTCACCATCGGGGTCAAACTTCGAAAATTATTGGTCAAGACAACCGTTGTTTGATACAATAAACAGTCAAATTAACTTTGAAAACTTTTGGTCAAAACGGCTGTCTAATCTATCTGAATCATTGTTTGAAATGTTGGGGAATTAGATGCCAGACCATATGTAGTATTGTGTAATGTAATTAGTGTGGGATCGAATCATACCATTGGCAATTTCTTTTTCTTTAGCTTCAGTTGCGGGTGCAAAATTCAGAGGATTAAAAATGCCACCAGGGTACCCAACTTCATTTGGTGGCAAACTATAGCTTTTAAAGATCGGATCTTGATTCACGCTACCCGGGTTCTTAATATCTTGCCACCTTCTGATCTCTACGTAGTGGAACAAGATGAACTCGATCACGAACTAAGTTGAAGACGATGCAAAATATTCGGACTTTCCTGCGTCATACCACTTGGGGACATTGAGTAAGCCTGCACTTGTTAAAACCTCGGGCAACAACATTCCGGCAACGCCCAACATTGTCCAACGACCGTTCACAAGCTCGGCTTGAACAAACCATTTTAAGTTTTCGGGATCCTCTGCTAAACCCAGAGGATCAAACCCATTATCACCTACATGATTGCATGCAAACGTATATTTAATGCATGGTAATGTTATGACACCAAGATATAGAACGTGATTTTTAAAAGATTTAGTGTTGCTACGTAAAAGGGTTAAAGACGCAGTTTGTTGCCCGTTTACCTTGTTATTTCAATGCAATGATTGATTATATTATACAACGGAAAAACATTCCATAACAGAAAAAAAAATGATGTCGGCCGTATCATGACCAAAGGTTATTAAATAATGTGTGCACACCAAAATCTGCCACATGGGTCGTATGCAGTGGCAGATCTTGAACACATAATATGGGTGGGCCGGAGGATTTTGAACAATAATTTGGATGGGCCAAACTCAATACGTATAACTATTATTTTTTGATTTTTTGAGAAACAATTACACTGATGAACGAAAAAGTTGGGTGGGCCATGACCGTCCTTGGCCCACACTAAGATCTTCCGATGGCCGTATGACCATTTTTTTATCATATGACCCATATGACACGTTAGTGGTGTCTAGATGATATGTCAGATTGTCAGTGGTGTTTGTATAGCTCGGACCATTACCTTCCATTAAGGTAACAAGGTGAGGCTAAGCCAGGTAGCCATTCACCTTTCTTGGCTTCAACTTTGAAAGAAATTGACGAATAAGTGGCTGTTTTAACGGCTAATGTTCGGTTCAATTTTCCCGATGAGCCGGAGAGGAAGGTGGACCTCGAGTTGCATGGCACGAGAATGGTGGCAGAAGCTTGTGTGAGGGTGGTCATATTATTATTCTTGGGTGGGATGAGTGCAAGATATGTGATGTTTTGTGTCCTTTTTGTAGGACTAGTATTCTTTGTGGCTAATGTTATGGACACTCGGGTCTGGTATTGTTATATTGGGTTTGATTGGGAGATATGACCAATTAAAAGAGATAGCTCTTATCCTTATCTTGGTACCATATCTAGGAAATCTATTACCCTGGTCTTGTTGGACACAAGTGTCTTGTAACTTGCAAGCTACATGTATCTTAGTATAGAACATACACTTTGAAATTATTATTTACTTTCTTATTTGCAATGTTTTAAAGTCGAAATGGGCTAACCGCTTAGAACAGGATTTTGCAGGCTATGCAAGGACGATCGAGTTTGCAAGATGAACCAACGTAATCACGTTTAAATAATTTAACGGCTCCTCGATTCATAATAATAACAAAAACCTAGATATATTTTATATTTTTGTTTCTTTTTGCAAACTATCACTAGTACAAAAAACAAGAGCTAATAAGACGTTTTTTAATCAAACAAGGCGATAGGCTTACTGTCTTAAAAGCCAGCGTAGTCTTTAACCACGTTTCGATAAATTATTTAATTTAAAAAATCGGTTTAAATCTCAAATATGACGGTTCTCATCAAAACCGTCTTAAAAAGTTTTCACAAACCGCTTTATTTAGTGTTTTTTGTACTAGTGTATATGCAAGAATTTTTATTTGTCAGCGGGGCCTACAAATGGTTCAGGTTAGAATGAGTAAGTCAGAATGGATCAAGTACAAAAAATAATAATAGCACATAAACGTAAGAGTGTCGAAGTGTCTAATCTCAGTTTCATGTAGGTGTCAACCAGAATACCAGATGAAGGAAATTGCCTCACAAAGCTTCTCAATATTTCAATTATAATCATTACTAGTAAACCACTAATAGTTAACAAAGAGATGCAAAATACAATATGAACAAGCCAAAACAAGATAAATAAATTAATAGCTAGAAATGCCTGATTGAATATGCAATTTGGGGCTACTAATAACATCTGAAGGGCCCAATTTTATTGTACTAGGAAAATATACTAATGGGGCCTCTTTGCAATCCAAGTTTACATAAAACTTGATTATTATTATTTTTTTTCTGTTTAAATAGGTTAAACAAGAAATGGTTATATAAGTTTTTGATGGATTTTGATTAAAAAAAATGATGTAAATGAGACCTTGTTTAAAACTGTGTGACAATCACGAATTGATGGGAATGATTATAATCATCTTTAAGTTGTTTTGGTTGATAATTCAAAATTCAATCTAAAATGATGATTTTGACTAACTTGTCCTAAATTGTTAATTTTATGAATTGATTGGTGTGGTTGACAAAAGATTGTTTCAAATTATCGATTATATTTTCATAAATGAGTGTATGTTTTAAAAATGCATATGAAAAGGTGACCAAACTAAATTGGATGGATTTTGAAAAGAATGCCGGATTTGGGTTAAAATTGAGAAAATAAAGTTTAAATTCACTTTTAGGTGTTTATAGTCAAATAGATGTCTACTTGTTACATTTAAAGAGTATTAAGAGTTCAATTGACTATGAAATTGATAAAATTAGAAGATAAATGGATAGGTTAAAATTGAGTAAATAAAGATCAAATCCACTTTTTAATTATTTATAGTCAAATAAATAGATGTCTGCTTGTTAAACTTGGAGTAATTAGAGTTTAACTGACTATAAAATTAATTAAGTTAATCCATAAGCGGATCAAATGTTAATTGTGTTCAAATAATTTGAACTTCATACAACTAGTTATCAATAATAAATGTTATTAACTTTATTTTTGTGATAATATCATTATCATTATACCTAATAATATTTGCATTTATCGGCCACAATATTGACTTGTTTTATTTTACCAATTTTTTTTAAATTATTTACATTTCTGGCGGCATAGCCTACTTCCAGAAAGTAATTCATGTTGAAGGTGGTCGTCCTTTTACTTAGTTTTAAGCACTTCTTCTTATATGCTCACTTCGATGCTCGATTTTTGCCTTGCTCCGGGGCCTTTCCCTCCACGTTAGCTTAGCTTGGCTTTAGGAACTTTAATAAAGTTATCATATGGCTCTCAAAGTTTAAAAAATGTTTTTTTTTTTCATTTTTAACAAATATTTGTTCTTCTATGCTTATTTTCAAAATATATTAAACTAATTATAAGCTTGATAATTCAAAGTTCAATAATTAAACCGATGATTTTATAATTATACGCTTATTATCTTAATACTTTTAGACATGTTGACTTAACCGTATTAACTGATAATTTTTAGCATCGTGCATGTTAAATTCTATATTAAACAATCGATACACCAGGTAACATATGCATCTTTACCCCGTGTAGCCACGCATCACGCACCCTAGTTGATAACAAAACCGTAGTGCACATACAGTTCGGTAATCATACAACCTGTACACGACGCATCAGCACTTGTACAATGTTATCACTACGTTAAGTGCATTAGAGTACCCGCATACAATAAATAGACAATAAGCCAAGATACGTGTCCGTTTTATATCACAGTAAAAGGTAGTGAGATTTCACAATAAAACAGTTTGCAGACATCATTGATTATCAAATACAGACAAACAAGCGGTGTGGCATGCCACCCATTAACACTCTGCTGACTCACTCGTCAGCTGCTAAAAAAGCTGCCGTTTTTTACACTAACTTCGATAGTGAAATGAAGCCCGTAGCTTTCAATTTCATGGTCTAAACCCTAAACCATAAACCCTAAATATTGTTGCCGTATTCCATCTCTCCCCGTCATAAAAACGGAAGAGAAGGATAACCCGGCAACCCTAAATTCTAAACTAATTTAACTAAACCACACACAACTACGACAACATAAACCATAAACCACCCGAGCTCACAAAAACACGAGCTCTTTTAATGGGTGCACGCCAGGTGTTTGATGAAATGTCTTAAGTGAATTGTCCACCAGTGAACGTCTGCCCGAACGACCAACGGGCGGGGACTGCGTTGTTGCAGATCACAGTGCGTCCATCACTCGTTGTCACTTTGAATGACAGAGCTTGACCGTCGAGATTCGAGTTGCTCTGCTAGTTTTGACCCCAGTTTCTTGACATCGGTACCCATCCGGTTTTTGAACCTTTGATTGCCACTGCGGTTACATCCCCGGCTCCTCCTACGTTTGTTATCAGCACCAAATTGAAGTATGTGTGTCCGTTAACCGTGAACCTGATCCCACCTTTCTTCATACATGGTACACTGACAAAAACACGAACAAGATTTAGTTAATTGTTCACAAATATTAGGGGTATGCACGGTTCAGTTTTAGGCTAAAAGCCAACCCAAAAACCGGGTTTTTTGAACTTTTGAAAACCGTTACGTTTTGTTTTTTCGCTTTTGGGTTCGTTTTTTTTTTGTTTTTGCCATTTTAAGCTTCAAAATTATGGACCGAAAATATTTTTTTGCCCCAAAGTAATAAATATGAGCCTAAATCATTTTGCTAATTAATAACTTGTTGATTATTATACATTTATGCTAAAATATATATATATTTTTTTGAACGACCAACTAAGTAACGCCGGGAACTCTGTACGCGGCCCCCCATTGGCTAAAGGTAGCCCGAGCCGGCCACAAGTCCGGACAGACGGAGCTCCTAGCGGTCCACCTATCGAGGGATTCCCCGGATTCAAATCTATTTAAAATAAAAAATGAAATCTACAAAATAAAATATTTTAGTTGCATATTTATTAAAAATTATTTAAAATAAAACCTAAAACAAAAAGCATTGGTTTTTGTTGTGGTTTGGTTTTCTGGTTATTTCAGTTTCTATTCAGTTTCATTTTGGATTGGATTTGCTATTCAAAAGGGGTTGCGACACAACTTGTTATCATTTTACCTGCCACTTCATTATAACCGTTTAGATGTTTTTTTTATATAATAGCTACATGCTAATTTTGTCAAATATCACTAAAAGCATTGGAGTGCATTACTTAAACCAATATTGTGCTTTTTTTTTAAATTATATTTGAACAAAGTTACTACCTTCTGTAATGGACAGGAACAATTCCAGCTTTATACTGAGCAATCTGCTAAAACACAGGTTGAGAAAGATCAAAATGATGTTGTGGAGGGTTACACCATCCTCCATCATTGTTAGGTAAAGCATTATTTGGAGGACAAAAGTTAGTTGCAGTGACTGTTATAGAACCAGGGTGACACTGTTTTTGGTCACCTGCACACTTGATTTCAAAGCAAGCTCCACAACTCATGCCATTGTTGAATAGTGCTGTACTTAATGCTGCTGTGTTTGTACCATACCCTTGACTATATAAGTTCCCATAACCACAAGCCCCGCCTGATATTAAACACTTTCATGTTATGTAAACTTATAAAACAATAATATGTTAAAACATAAAAAGAGTTTAGTTGTTACCCATAGTGCCAGAAGCATCACCACCACCATAGAAGGTAGCATGAGCATCAATGCAGCCACCATTGTTGCCTTGAACAAAACATGTCATTGACAGAACACACACTGCTAAAACAACAATTGTATTCATATTCATGTTTTCTACACAATAACTAATTGAAGAAACACTAAGTGACCCCGGGCAGATTACGGATAATCTGGGGGTTAAATAGATGTTTCCCACGAGGGTTAGTTCCGGCAAAGATGGTTATTCTTCAGATGACCTGCAAAACAGACACCGTGAGCTTGTCACTGAGAAGGGGGGGTTCCTCCTTGTGACCACCCTCCGGCGTGAGAATCAGACTAGATTGTTCTGAATATAAGTGTATATTAAGAGAAATAGCTAGTGAAGATAAGATACAAGATCATGATACCGTTCCAAGGTGTTGGAGTATTTATAGCCGAAGGTAGGTTTCCAAGCAGGTACAACCAGCTGTATAATATTCCTTTTCTACCAACTGTGGGCTACGCACGTGCCATGCTGGTAGTTGGTGGGTAGGCAGCGGCTGGTAGTGACATGGCCGGCTGTGTACTATTCCTTTTCCGCCGGCTGTGTACTATTCCTTTTCCACCAACTGCAGGCTATGTACGTGCCCCGACAAGGGTTGGTAAGTAGGCAGCGGCTGATAGTGACATTTTGTACTAGAGCGTGCTCCTCGTACTGTTGTCGGTGAGCTGTCACCCTGTGATTGGTTCATGGGCTGCTTTGGTCAGATCTTGTCTATTTTGTCCATACCTTGGCAGGTATAGTACAAAAGATCTTCCAGAAGCGTACGGATTGGCTCATTTGGGCGGGAGTATTCCCGCCTTGCTCATTCCTTCTTCAGGTGACACTGAATTATTGAGAGTTAGTGCCTTGTGCGTGTAGCCTTGCTATTAGTGCGGGTAGCCTTCCCTGATGGCTTGTATCCGCAACTGCGGGAACAGGCGGGGTACTTCACCATTGGGAGGCTTTTCCTGCTGGAACAGCTGGCGTACTGCGCGTAAGGTCTTCATCTCTGAGCATGGTTGGTCCTGCGGAACCAGTTGGTCCTTGCGCAGACGTTCCTCTTCAAGGTGAGTCTTGCGGGTCCAACTAGGCTCTGCTGGGACCTACCTCTTCAAGTCCCCCCAGTCCAATGTTCTTCTCATGAATTGTTAATAAGTGAGGTGAACTTTTGGACTTAAGCAAGGGGTTTTGGAAAGGCTTTTTAGTTTTAAGGTTTTCCGTGGGGATTCTTCCCGCGGTTTTCCTAATGTCACTCGCAGAAATTCCCGACTTTTCTGCCTGATCTTTGGTTGTGATGCGGGTAGGTGTTTAACCCCTTCGCACATCGGGAGCGTTAAGTTTCACTTGTATAGATTCTTCACGAGGTTTTGGTAGTTTCGGACATAGTGATCAGTTATGTTAAACCACCAACTCCGCCTTGAAGTTTCAAACAAGCTAGTTCTCAACTTTCCCGCTATGCGGAGGTGCTATTTCTCTTTCCGCAAGCACGGTCCAGAAGATCCTTCTTGGTTTCAATTCCCTGCAAGTGCTAAGTATGTGAAGGGTTTCGCCTCGACACTGTACCCGCACTCGTCTTATAGTTTCTTTACTTCCAAGGTATTCTTGGCTTCCATTCCCTGCAGGTGCTAGGTATGTGAAGGGTTTCGCCTTGACACTGTACCCGCACTTGTCTTACGGTTTCTTGGGCACCAAGGTAAGGGGGTATATTCCCTCTTATTTTTGAATATTTGAATCTTTTTGTATATTTTTTTTATTTTGAAATTCGAAGAGTTGGTGAATGGATAAGAACAGTCCAAACTGTTGAAGGGACGTTAGTGTCGTCCGACGGTTTCTTCTGACAGTTTCAGAACGTGCAGGAAGTTATGGCGACGTGACAGTATATGGTCGTTCCAGACGCTTTTTCAGGCGCGTGGGCGCGAGTTTTCGGGCGCGTGGGTGCGAAGTTTACGGCGCGCGTCCTGTCAACAGTTGTTGCCAGCTTGCTTTTTCCACGTGTCATAGTTTCATTGCACTTGCGATTTCCTCTCTCTTCCGCGTTAAATTCATCGCATTCATTGCGATGAGTATATAAAGGGGGAGAGGGTTCATCTTAATCCACACTTTCACTTCTCTCTTCTTCTTCTAGGCGATTTCCGGCGAATACTCTAACTTTCCGTCGAGCATTCTCGTGAAATCGTTCTTTACATCTAAAACATGTCTTCTAGTCATGATCCAGAAGTCACCGCCGAAGAGTCCGACGTGTATATCGAGAACCCATCGTCCACTTCTGACAAGGACGATAAGAGTACTGCTGGCGAGTGCCAGTGTGCTCTTCCCGTCGACCTCTATCAGTACATCGTCAGGAAGTTCATGCTCAAGCCTGTCGAGCCTGAGTTTCCTGCGTCTCATCAGACGGTGTACGATGCCCCCAAAGGCAAGATATGGGTATATGCTGCATTCTTCGTCTATGGGAATCTCAGGTTCCCATTGACGAAGTTTGTATACCGTGTTTTGGAGAGACACGGTGTGCACCTGACGGAGGTACACCCAATGGCGATCGCCAAGATCCGCCATTTTGAATGGGTGTGCCTCATTCTTGGTGTGGAGCCCCATGTCGACCGCCTGATGACCTTCTACTCCTGGAGGTGCATCCAAGGCTGGTACACCTTGGTCACCCGGATCAAGGGTTTGAAGATCTGTGCTACCGAGCGCAGTCTTCGGTCTTGGAAGCGGGAGTTCTTCTACATCTCTGCCCGTGTCGTCCCTATTGCGATGACATTCAAGAACGGGAGAGCACTCCCCAGCCTTCACGCCTCCAACTACCAGGAGGCGGAATGGTTTTCCAAGATCTCCCGGATCCAGACTCCGGTTTACCGCTTTGCGGAGTTTGGGATGGTGATGCACGGCATGAGCCGGGTGTGGAAAGTTGCTGGGGCAGAGGTGCCACAGATTCCCATCGTCCTCGAATACGGTTTGAACTCTATCCCTTACGGTATGCTTCATATTATCCGCTAATTTAAGGTTTTTGTTCTAACCATTTCTTTCTTTTTATTTTCAGAGGGAAACAACTTGCAGTCTCTTCTGCAGCCGCGGGAGAGTGGTGGTCCCGCTCGGTTTGGTACTCGTGCTCTTGACGAGAACGAGTTGCCCATCCTTGAGCAAACGGCGGATCGGTTTGTGGAGGCCTACCGGCCAGACCAAGAAATTCTGAGCGCCACGCGGCCAGGTAAGGGATTATTTAACCCTCGCCCTCTCAATGCTCAAACCTCTGCTGGAATTCCTCTAATTGTCTTCTGATGAGGAATCCGCAGATGGTCCTTTCTTCGCGAGGAAGAAGGCTGCTGGCGGGAAGGGCAAGGCGAAGGTTGCCTCCACTGCCGATCAGGGGAACCGGTCTGACTCGGAGACCGAAAGCGAGGAGGCGGCGGGGAACCCTGGTGGTGGTGAGACCACTGTTCCGGAGGTTGAGATAGCTGTCACCTCCGGGCAGCCTAGTACGACGACGGTGACCGGCGTGAAGAGGCCGGCTCCATCGGGTTCGTCCCTGCCTATCCGATCCTTCAAGCTCAAGAGAACTCGTAAGTATAAATTTCATTTGCTTTAACTGCACATCTTTCCGCCATTATACTTATATATCTTGTCTTCGTGTAGGCGTGGATGCTACCGCATTCCAGAGTGGAGCGGGGAGGAGCGTTTCTGGACCCATGACGGTAGGTTTGGTCAACCTACCCGAGGCGATGACCCAGGCGGCTACGCCTGTTTGCAGTATTGGTTCAGTTGCTCATCCCGTTGAGGCAACTGTTCCAACTGTAACATCATCCCCGCCGGCTGTCAGTGCCATCTTCACGGAATCCTTCACTGAGCCGGCGGTGGTTTCTTCTGCGGGTTCTTCCGCGGGGACTGCCACGGTTGTGAGTTCACCTCCGTTGGTTTCTACCGCGGCGGCCTCCACCATGCCTCCTCCGGCGCCGGCGACCGCGGCCGGTCCTTCAGGTATGTTCGGGGTTGTGGCGTCTAGCCAATCTTTGCCTCCTTCCCGTCTCCTTGACCTTTTGGATGGATATCCCTTAGGTTCAGGTGATGGGTTTGGTGGCTATCGGACTGTTGTCGACCCTACAGGTGCGTGGGGTTATCTTGGCCTTATATCCCATTTATCATTTTTTTTCTCTTAACTGTTTTTTGTTTTATTGCAGTTCGTGATTCCAACGAGGTGTACGCTCCTCGGTGGAGTATCCGCCGGGGAACGACCCTCCGGACTGCTGCGGATTGCGTCGAATGGGCGCGCCACGCCGCCCCAAGCGGTGCGTTGGGGGAGGCAATGGCTAGCTACCAGGAGGGTAGGCTAACCAATGAGCTTAGAATTCTCCTTGCCCGGATGCAGCCGCACGTCGAGCTGCTTTGTCGTGAAAACGACAAGTTAAAGACGGCGCGTAGCCTGGAGGTGGCTCAGGCGCGGGCTATCCGGGAGGAGAATAAGAGGCTCGCCGCCGTTGCTGCGGAAAAGGAGAAGGCCTTCAAGGCCCTCGAGGTTGAAGTTCAGGCCCGGCTAGAGGCCCGTTCCAAGGCTACCCAAGCTGTTAACGAACAGCTTCGGTTGGCTAAGGAAACTGCCCGGAACGCAACTGAGAGGGCCACCAAGGCTGAAGCTGTTGCTGAGCCTCTACGCACCGAGAATGAGGAACTTAAAGCCAAACTCGAGAGGCTCCAGCAGGCTCATGATGCCTTGGCCATGGAAGACGCCAAGAAGCTCCAAGAGATCTTGGACCAGAGGGGCATGCTTGACCACACTGAGCGTAAGCTGAAGGGCGTTGAAGAGGCTGCAGCTAAAGATGTGTTGCTTGCCAACCTTACTAAAAACGAAGCCGAACGCGCCCGTGATGAAGCTCAAGCTGCCCTCCGGGAGGCTCTGGTTACCAAGGAATGGCTTCTACGAGAAGCGTTGTCGCAGGTATGTGCAGCTTCATAACTTCTTTACGCTTTTCCTTACACTTAGAAGAGTTTTTGATATACTTCTGTTTTGTAGGTTGTGCATCGGGTTCTTACGAACACATCTTATGACGATGCCATGAGCGCAGCCCTCAACGCTTCTCATGAGGATGGGGAAAAGGCTGGCTTCCTGATTGGTCTAGGGTTTGTTGAGAAGGGCATCCCGCCTTCCAACTTCCCTCTATATGACGTAGATACTGAAGCTGCTTATGACCAAGCAGTGAACCAGTATGTGTTGGGTTTCTATGGAAATTACAAACTTAGTTAACCGTTTAACTAGTTATAATAAATGCGGAAACGTGATAGACAAACTAAACATATGAACAACCTAGTTTATTCATTGCAAGATTACCAATAATCTATTTACTAGAAACCCGAAGCAAGGATCAAATGATACGGGAATAACTAAACTATCAAAGCATATAAACACTTACAATCTTAACCCTTTAAGAGTTTAGTGGATGTTGAAGAAGATGATGATGTGAATGCTAGACTTTCAAAGGAAAACCCTCAAACGGAATATACCCCGAGCCTCCAACACGCACCGAGCTATGCTAGGGAGCTTGAACACGAAAAAAAAAAAACGAGACCCAAACTCTTTCTTCTTTTGGCCGTGAGCTAGAGAGAAAGAAAGAAAGGAGTTGTGTTCTCTTTTTGATTACTTGAAAGTTATATATATAAAATGATCATTGTTAAGTCACATGCATACAAGAGGTATGGAGTTTATACAAGTCCACACTCTACCCTTTGCATGTTAATAATTTGACCAAATTAGTGGGGTGTGGGGCCCACCCAAAACCGGCCCCAATATTGTTTTTTTTTTTTTTTTTTTATTTTATTTTATATATTTTATACTTTATAAAATATATAAACACCCCATCTTTTATAAACCATTTTATAAAAGAATACATAGTTAAATAATTATTCCAATAATAATTATTTGAATAAATAAATTAACCAATTAATTATTTAATACTTTCAAGTAATTATTCAGAAACCCGATTTTCTGAAAGTGTCGTGTTCTGTATTTGTCTTATAGATCTTATCTTAACAAATACATAATTGGTGTGTGTCTAACTCGTTATTGGGTATGACCCGACTTGGATCAAACATGACTAGCCACATTAACTTAATTATGTGTCTCGGGCATACGATATTCCAACAATCTCCCACTTGCACGAGACTCATAGGAAGTTAATGCTAATGGTGAATACCGCCTAACAACAGGTCACCACCCCTAGTGTGTTTGACTAAGTGCCATTCAATAACATCATCCCCTTCAAGTCCATACTTGATATGATATAGGTAAGTCTTCTCATTACATCCCTTTGTTACTAGATGTCCTGTCAAATCGAAGAGACACAGATTGATCATTCTCTCATTGATTTAACTTAACAGGCCTTAGACATCTAAACTCTCAACACATAAGAGGAACAAATCCCATCTTGACTGCATACATCCTTGTTGACATCTCGTATGATATCTGAGCTCTTTCTTTTACGTCATCGTGTTACCGAAAAACAAAGAAGAGAGTCAAGTTATCAGACTTGATGAAAAGTCAGATCCAATATGCATCTCAGGTCAAAGGACACAATGATACTCGCCTTTACTCAAGGATTACTTATGATCAGTTGCACTAACTCCATGCAGTGATCCTTGAGAGCGGATCATGTCCAATATTTGTATCCCACAAATATCTATGAACCTTGGTGGCAAACCTATGCCTTATATTCATCACATGAATATCAACCAATCCGGGTTCATAATAGTCTTACCTTCATACTTGTTCCCACAAGCATGATCGACTACGGACGTTTAGAACAACATAAGTCATTCATGGATTAAACATGCAAATATAGAACATAACTCATTGAATAATTAAAACATAATTAATTTCATGAGATACCCATTACATTCGTTCTTATACAAACACTAAATACAGATTAAATCCACTCACTAGAATACCGAAGTCCTAATGCACAAACATGACCCTCATGTTTTGGCCTATCGAGGAGCTTCGTGAGTGGGTCCGCAATATTTTGATCGGTATGAACTTTATGAATACATATCTTTCTCTTTTCAACTTCATCCCTTATGTAGTTGAATCTGCGCTCAATGTGCCTCGTTTTCTGATGAGCACGAGGCTCCTTGATCTGTGCAATAGCACCCTCATTGTCACAGAATATCTCTAGGGGCTCCTGAATGGAAGAGATAATCCCTAGATCCATGATGAACTTTTTCATCCATGCAGCCTCTTGGGCTGCCATTGAAGCGGCGATGTACTCAGATTCTGTAGTGGATAACGCGACAACATCCTGCTTCGAACTCTTCCAAGAGACAGCGCCTCCATTCAAAATGAAGACATATCCCGACTGTGACCGAGAATCATCTCGGTCAGTTTGGAAACTCGCATCCACGTAACCCTTTACGACGAGTTCCTCCTCACCAGACCCATATATTAAAAACATATCCTTAGTCCTTCTAAGATATTTTAATATATTCTTGACAGCCATCCAATGACTGTCACCTGGGTTGTGCTGGTATCTACTTGTTATGCTTAAAGCATACGAGACATCCGGTCTAGTGCACATCATTGCATACATAATAGATCCTATTGCCGAAGCATAAGGAACATGCTTCATCCTATCCTGCTCTTCCTTAGAGCTAGGACTTTGGGATGAGCTTAATACGGTTCCTCTAGGAATAGGCACCAAACCTTTCTTAGAGTTTTCCATCCTAAACCTCTTTAGGATTTTATCAATGTACGCACTTTGATTGAGTCCGATCAATTTCCTTTGTCTATCCCTATAGACTTTTATTCCCAAGATATATGTCGCTTCTCCAAGATCCTTAATTGAGAAACGACTACTTAACCACGTTTTAACGTTTTCCATACTTGGTATATCATTTCCAAATAAAAGTATATCATCGACATACAAAATAAGGAAAATGATTATACTCCCACTAGCCCATTTATACACACATGCCTCATCACCGTTTTGGACGAAACCAAACGCTTTGATTTCTTCATTAAAACGATGATTCCACATCCGTGATGCTTGTTTCAATCCGTAGATTGATTTCCTTAACTTACAAACTTTATCAGGATTAGATGGATCGACAAAACCTTCAGGCTGAACCATATGGACATCTTCCTCAAGATATCCATTTAGAAAAGCGGTCTTGACATCCATTTGCCATATCTCATAATCAAAATGAGCTGCAATGGCAAACAATATCCTGATCGACTTAAGCATCGCGACTGGCGAGAAGGTTTCATCATAATCAATCCCTTGAGTTTGCGTGAAACCTTTTGCGACAAGTCGAGCTTTGTAAGTATCTAAATTTCCATGCATATCGGTCTTCTTTTTGAAGACCCACTTACATCCAACCAGTTTGGAGTTAAGTGGACGATCAACCAATTCCCAAACTTGGTTATCGTGCATGGATTGCATCTCGGCGCTCATGGCTTCAAGCCATTTGTCACAATCAGGTTGTGACATAGCATCTTTGTAGGAGATCGGTTCATCCGAATCAATCAAGTAGCAATCATCCACAAGAAATCCATATCTCTTGGGAGGTTGACTAACCCTACTAGATCTGCGAGCAACGTGCGTATGATCAACCATTTGATCATCTTCAACATCCTCGTGTTGAAAGCTAGTATCGACCAACTGTGTATCATCCAGTGATTCTTGAACCTCTTCAAGTTCCACTCTCTTTTCACTAGGTCCTTCCATAAGGAACCTAGTTTCTAAGAAGTATCCTTTGCGTGAAACAAACACTTTTTGTTCACTAGGATCATAGAATATATATCCTATATCATCCTTTGGGTATCCTATGAAGACACACCTGATGGATCGAGCCTCAAGCTTATTTGGGGTGTCACGTTTAACATAAACTATGCATCCCCATACCCTTAAATATGAAAAGGATGGAACCTTTCCATGCCACACTTCATAGGGTATTCGATCCACCTTTTTGGTCGGGGCCATATTCAAAATACGAGCCGCTGTGAGTAGCGCATATCCCCAAAATGATGGCGGTAGTGAGCTTCGTGCCATCATTGATCGAACCATGTCCAACAGTGTTCGATTCCTCCTCTCGGATATTCCGTTATGTTGAGGAGTTCCAGGAGGAGTGAGCTGTGAAATAATTCCACAATCTCTAAGATGACTTTGAAAAGCATCACTTAGGTATTCGCCTCCTCTATCGGAGCGGAGTACCTTGATTGTTCGGTTGAGCTGATTTTGTACTTCATTTTGAAATTCTTTGAACATTTCAAAGGCTTCATGTTTGTGTTTCATTAGATAAACATACCCATATCGACTAAAATCGTCAGTAAAGGTAATGAAGTACCTTTCACTATTCCTACTAGTTGGCTTGAAAGGTCCGCATACATCCGTATGTATGATACCTAACAAATCCTTAGCCCTTTCATTTGTACCTTTGAAAGGCTCTTTGGTCATCTTGCCTTGAATACAAGATTCACACTCATCAAACGAACCTAACTCGTTTGTTTTCAAAAGACCTTTCTTTTGGAGAGTATTTATACGATTCTTGTTTATGTGTCCAAGGCGACAATGCCAAATGTAGGAATCACTCAAACCCTTTTTGAGTCTTTTAGTAGAAGTTTGATATAATGAGCTATTTGAGGTATTATCATGAACCAATTCATAAATACCGTTGTTTGGTACAGTTTTAAAATAAAAGATACCATTAGATGACACATGCATTTCCGATCCTACAAATTTAAAGTCAAAGTTACATTGTCTAAGAAGGTGCACAGAAATAATGTTCCTAGTCAAACTAGGAGCATACAAAACATTTTTAAAACAACTTCCAAACCACTTGGAAGTGATAAAGTGAAGTCTCCTCTAGCGACCACGTGTACTCTTGCACCGTTGCCCATGAAAAGATTCACTTCGCCCTTCTTTAATTCTTCATTCCTTTTGAACCCCTGCAACCAATTGCAAATATGAGTTCCACATCCGGTATCCAATACCCATGTGTTAGAAGAAATAAGATTTAGCTCAACATTAATCATAAAGACATTACCCGAGGTATGCGCCGCATTCCTCTTGTCTTTTAGCTCTTTTAGGTAGACCGGGCAATTGCGTTTCCAGTGTCCGGTCTCCCCACAACCAAAACAAGGATCATCCTTATGACCCCTCGGTTCCATAACCTTTTGTTTCTTTGCCATAACCGGTGATTTGCCCTTACCCTTAAGATGCATAGGGGGACCCTTTCTTTTTGCTACCTTAGCCTTAAGATTGGGTTGAGATCGATTCTTGGATCTACCTTCATTGATCGCAAACACGGGTAAAACCCTTTTGCCCATGCTCGCCTCGGCTGTTTTAAGCATTGAGTGAAGTTCTCCAATGGTTTTGTCCCACCCGTTCATGTTATAATTTAACACGAAAGTGTCGAACCTTTTCGACAAAGAGTTAAGGATCAAATCCGTTGCTAACTCTTTTGAGATGGGACAATTGAGCTTGGCGAGGCGATCAATGTAACTTTTCATCTTAAGTACATAAGTTGAAACTGGTTGATTATCATCCATTCTACATGCATGCAAGGCTCGAACCGTTTCGAACCTTTCAACCCTCGATTGCTTAAGGAACATTTCCTTAAGTTGAGTAATCATGTCGTACGCATTATGGTTTTCGAAATCCTTTTGGATTTCGGGAACCATAGTCGCCAACATGAGGCATGACACTTGAATGGAATCTTCCGAGAGTTTGACCCAATTCATATATTCGACCTCACTTCCCTCTTCCGGTTCTTCGGGGATTTGTGTTTCCAAAACATGATATAATCTTTCTTGTTTTAGAACAATCCTTAAATTTCGGAACCAATCCGAAAAGTTATTGTGGTTAAGACGGTCTTTAGCGAGAATAGATCGGAGAGATACGTTTTGGACGTTAGGGATAATGTTGTCGTCGACGTGTGTGGCCATCTGCAGAATTTTAAATAAGTTCATTTTAGTGTTTTAACCTTTTAATTATTAATACCCTTTTATATATACCAAATATAATTAATAATTAAAATCTAGAATCCAACGATAAACCCGACTCCGGTTAGGTGACCTTTTTCCCTTTGTCGGTTTATCAAGGTAGTTATTCATAACAATTGCAAACCCTTTTGCAACTTCTAGAATTTATGGGACCGGTTCGAAATCATATTTCGTGTTGGCATGTTTATCCCATCAACACCCATTAGACCCCATGCTTGGGTGACCCTCTTCACATGGTTCTAATTTAAGTCGTCCTACTTGTATCAACTTGTAATATTAACATACAAATGGTTAGGTGACCTTTTTCCCATTTATATGCCAATATTACCTTAACATGTTAATTTACTCTATGCGGTTAGGTGACCTTTTTCCCACTAAGAGCTTACTAATATGTTAAGTGTTATACAAAAGGATGGTGTTTAACTTATTATCCTTAATTTTAAAGGGATTTTTAGTTTTAATAATTCTAGATATAAAACTTTAAATCATGTTCTAACATGCATTTAGAAACATGATTTTGAAACCATTTTCAAAACTAATTTATAATAAAACCATTTTTATTATGGGCGTGAGACGGCTAGTTAATAATTCCATTTTATTAAACTACGTGTCACGTAATTACCGATAATTATTAGAACCCGTTTTATGCTTTGTTAATTAATTCTATGTGACGGAGTTGATATCCTAATATCTAACAACCACACAATCAAACAATCAATCAACAAGCATACACACAATATATACTAGACACGAGCCACTAAGTTAGACCACACTTGTTAGCCGAAACAAGTGTGTGTCTTAGGTCCAATCCTAAGGGACACATGACACATGGATGTTGTAGCTCCCACTCGATCCCGCATCCAAATGCTTCGAGCATCTTCTTCAACCTTGTTGTGATCCATTGGGCTTGAACTTGGGCCTTAGCTTCCATAAGCTTCCACTTGGGCTCAATTGGTGGGCTTAGGTCCTTTTGGGCTTGAATCCCTTAATGGGCTTGTGAAACCCATTATGACCATACCCGGCCCAATTAGGCCCAAACTTCCAACTTTGCAATCTTCTTTAATTTTACAAAATTAAATGTCCTAATACATTTTTTCTATAAAATAAAGATATTACAAATTACCTATTTATTACATGCCCATATGAATAAATAATTACAAAATAGCCCCTAATTAATTATTACAAACCGATACTTTGAATAATAAATTACAATCACAACCATCAATCACAAACAAAACATCCATTTGGTCTACGGCTCGGTCTAGTACTAACAAACATAACCCGATATGTCATAGGAACCCGTTCCAAAACCCCTTGCCTTTATCGGGCCTAGCCCAACCCATTTGGGCTCGACCCAATAACAAGATTATGGGCCTCGGCCCAATTAAAAAACTGCTTGGGCTCGGCCCAAACAAAATTACATGGGCTCGGCCCAAATGACTTACATGGGCTCGGCCCAAATAAAACTTATGGGCCCGGCCCAATAACAAAAATGGGCTTCGGCCCAAATTTCACCCGAAATGGGCTTCGGCCCATTAGCCCGGTTTTTATATATTTTTTTTTTTTTTTTTTTGAACTTAGCCAAAAACGATAGCAAGATTAAATACAAAAATATCATGCATGTTAATTTTTGTATAAAATCTTTCAAGGGGAAAATAAAAACCGAGAACCCGAAGCTTAGTATCCCGTATCCCGGCTCTTGATGCCATTTGTTGGGTTTCTATGGAAATTACAAACTTAGTTAACCGTTTAACTAGTTATAATAAATGCGGAAACGTGATAGACAAACTAAACATATGAACAACCTAGTTTATTCATTGCAAGATTACCAATAATCTATTTACTAGAAACCCGAAGCAAGGATCAAATGATACGGGAATAACTAAACTATCAAAGCATATAAACACTTACAATCTTAACCCTTTAAGAGTTTAGTGGATGTTGAAGAAGATGATGATGTGAATGCTAGACTTTCAAAGGAAAACCCTCAAACGGAATATACCCCGAGCCTCCAACACGCACCGAGCTATGCTAGGGAGCTTGAACACGAAAAAAAAAAAACGAGACCCAAACTCTTTCTTCTTTTGGCCGTGAGCTAGAGAGAAAGAAAGAAAGGAGTTGTGTTCTCTTTTTGATTACTTGAAAGTTATATATATAAAATGATCATTGTTAAGTCACATGCATACAAGAGGTATGGAGTTTATACAAGTCCACACTCTACCCTTTGCATGTTAATAATTTGACCAAATTAGTGGGGTGTGGGGCCCACCCAAAACCGGCCCCAATATTGTTTTTTTTTTTTTTTTTTTTATTTTATTTTATATATTTTATACTTTATAAAATATATAAACACCCCATCTTTTATAAACCATTTTATAAAAGAATACATAGTTAAATAATTATTCCAATAATAATTATTTGAATAAATAAATTAACCAATTAATTATTTAATACTTTCAAGTAATTATTCAGAAACCCGATTTTCTGAAAGTGTCGTGTTCTGTATTTGTCTTATAGATCTTATCTTAACAAATACATAATTGGTGTGTGTCTAACTCGTTATTGGGTATGACCCGACTTGGATCAAACATGACTAGCCACATTAACTTAATTATGTGTCTCGGGCATACGATATTCCAACAGTATGCTGCTTTCCCGCATCCGGTGGTGGAGAAGGTGAACGAGATTACTGCTGCTGATGATAGGCTAGCTATTCTCAAGGCTTTCCTTGAACCGCTACACTCAACTGATGGTGCGGGTTCAAGTGGGAGTGGTCCTGAAGCTTGAGCCTTTAGATCCCTCTCCACCGTTGGAATAGATTTTTATTTTTGTATAGATTTATATTCTTGTATGCGGGTATGTGCCCGGCCATTCTTGTAATACTTAAATTTTTATGGAATATAAATCTTTTGTTAATGCCTTGCCTTGTAAACCTTATATGTTTTGCTCATGCATATTCTAGTTTAACTTAGCAATTTCTTAAGTACTTTGGATAAGTTAACCTTTCAACGTGGCAGATGATAGGTTAAAGTTTTGCTTCCTCTTTCGTGATTGTGCGGGTAAGGCCGTCACTTTCACTTAGTAGGATGGCTAAACTTTACCTATATCTGACCTGCGTGGAGGTTTTCCTCATCTTTTCCTTAGAAATTTTCTAAGTGTTTTGAATAAGTTAACCTTTCGACGCGCGGTTGTCAATAGGTTAATGTTCAGTTTCCTCTATCATGATTGTGCGGGTAAGACCGTCACTTTCATTTAGTGGGATGACCAAACTTCACCTATAACTGACCTGCGTGAAGGTTTTCCTCATCTTTTCCGTAGAAATTTTTTCCGTTTTTTGTGTTTATGCGGGTTTTTCCGCCTTCCACACGCAACGACTTACTTCTTCCCATATTTATGCGGTGAATACCGGCATATCAGTGTGGGAAGTTCATAAGTATAAAGGTAAGGCTATCAACACAATGTGATAAAGGAGAATCATTTCTATTAGAAGTGGCTCTAGGCCTTTTCTTTACAAGTTTGGAATTGGTCTACATGTAACATTTGCGTAATTGAGCTCCATTCCATGTTCTTGGGATGGGAGTGCCATCGAGCCTTTCGAGCCGGTATGCGCCCTTTCCCAAAACTTCTTTGATAATGTATGGTCCTTCCCAGACCGGGGCCAGCTTTCCTGGGCGCTCTTGGTTCGAAGCCTCGTTGTTACGCAATATGTAGTCTCCTACATTGAATTTGCAGAATTTTACCCACGTGTTGTAGTATTTTTGCATTTGTCGCTTGTAGTTTTCTTCACGCGCTCCGGCTAAGTCTCTGCGTTCCTCGGTTAACATAAGGTCTAACCGTCTTTCCGCATCATTGTCTTCTGGCTGAATCAAGACCCTTGGTGAGGGTAAACCAATTTCGACCGGGACCATGGCTTCAGTACCATAAGTGAGGCTGAACTGGGTTTCTCCCGTACTGGCCTTTTTCAGCGTTCTGTTTGCCCAAAGGACGTGTGGAACTTCGTCCACCCAGCCGGATCTGTGTTCCATGAGTCTTTTCTTTATGCCGTCGACGATGCTCTTATTTGCTCTTTCCACCTCACCATTACCCTGCGGGTGCGCCACTGAGGTAAAGGTGTGGGTGATTTGAAGTTCTTCCAGCCACTTTTGTAGCTTCTTGTCAGCAAAGTTGGTGCCGTTATCGCTCACCAAAGTCTGTGGAAGTCCAAAACGACAAATAATAAATTCCCAAATAAATTTTTTAATATGTTTTGCGGTTGTTTGGGCTAAGGGTTTTGCTTCTATCCACTTGGTGAAGTAGTCGATGGCTACCACTAGAAACTGAACGTTTCCTGCTGCTGTGGGAAATGGGCCTGTCACATCGATGGCCCACTTATGAAATGGCCATGAAGAGGTGACTGGAACAAGTTCATTCTTCGGGCGATGCGTGTTGGGTGCGTAGAGTTGGCAAACCCTACACTTTCTGATGTATGCCAGCGCATCCGTATGCATCCCCGGCCAAAAGTATCCCGCGTTGTTTAGCTTAGCTACAACAGCGCGTGGACCTGCGTGTACTCCACAGATGCCCTCGTGCACTTCTCTTATGAGGTAACCAGCATCTTGGTTGTCTACGCATCTTAGGAGTGGGCCAAGAAAGTTACGTCTGTAAAGGATGTCATCGATGAGTTGATAGTTCAGTTCTTTACAACGTATTTTTCTTGCCTGTGTTTTTGACTCTGGTAGTATACCCGCCGCAAGGTAATTTATTATTGGTGTCATCCATGTTTCTGTGCCGGTTTGGATGACACAGATTTCCTTGTGTGGGACTGATGGTGCTCCAAGGAGTTCAATGCGGATGTTCTTTCCCAAGTGGGTGAAGGCTAATGATGCAAGCTTGCTTAACGCATCCGCAGATTTGTTTTCGCTACGCTTGACGTGTATGACTCTACAATCGTTAAAATTGCGCATAAGGGTTTTTGCTTGTGCGAGGTACATGGCCATTGTGTCGTTCACGGCCGTGTACGTCCCGTTTATTTGGTTGGCTACTAACATGGAATCCACGTGGGCTTCCAAGTTCTTCACTCCCATCTTACGTGCAATTCTCAGCCCGGCCAAGAATGCTTCATACTCCGCTTCGTTATTCGTATTTGGAAAATCCAGTCGAATAGCGTAAGTGTATTCTTGGCCTGCTGGGTTGGTTAGTTTCAACCCTGCGCCTGAACCCTCGTTGCTGGCTGCTCCATCAGTGTAGAGTCGCCAGACATCATCGATGTCCTTTGCTGGGGAGGGTTGAGCCTCCTCCTGGCACTCTTTCTCCCGCGAAGCGGGGACTTCCGCAATAAAGTCGGCCAAGACCTGGCCTTTTATGGCTGGTCTCGGCTTGTACTTTATCGCGTATTCTCCCAATTCTATTGCCCATTTGGCTAGGCGTCCCGACAATTCGGGTTTGCCCAGAACGTTTGCAAGTTTGAAGTTGGTGAGAACGGTGATTGGGTGACCTTGGAAATATCGTCTTAGCCTGCGTGAAACCTGTACAAGTGCTAGGACTAATTTTTCCAGGGTAGAGTACCGGGTTTCTACGTCTGTTAGAACACGGCTAACATAGTAGATTGGCATCTGGATGCCTTTTCGCTCTACTAGCAGGACTGCCCCGGTTGCTCTATCTGTGGCGGAGAGGTATAAGATTAATTCCTCCCCCGCTTCTGGTGCTGTGAGCATTGGGAGTTCGATCAAGCGTGACCGAATTTCCTGAAAAGCTGCTTCCGCTTCTGGTGTCCAGCGTAAGTGCGTTTTCTTTAAACAGTTTCTCAATGTGGACACGAATGGGAACGACCTATCCGCATGGTTTGCCAAAAAGCGGTTAAGTGCAACTAGTCGTCCATTCAGTGTCTGAGCTTGCTTGATGGTAGTAGGTGATTCCATTTTGATAATGGCTTCGACCTTTTCAGGGTTCGCTCTGAAGCCATCTTTAGTAACGATGACTCCTAAGAACTTCCATTCTTCCATCCCAAAGGAACACTTGCTCGGATTGAGCTTCATGTTTATCTTTCTGAGTGTGTTGAAAGTTTCTTCGATGTCTTTCAACATCGCTTCTGGCTCAGGGCTTTTGACGACCAAATCATCCATGTAGACTTCCAAGTTCCTCCCAATTTGGGCATGAAACTCTTTGTCCATCAGGCGTTGGTATGTGGACCCTGCATTCTTAAGTCCGAATGGCATCATTTGATAACAAAATGTGCCATCGGGCGTCCGAAATGCGGTTTTGTCCTGGTCGTCTATGGCCATGTGGATTTGATGGTACCTCTTATACGCATCAAGAAAGCATTTAAGGCGAAACGGTGCTAACGAATCTACCTTAAGATCAATTTCGGGCAACGGATAACAATCTTTGGGGCATGCTTTGTTTAAGTCTTTGAAATCTATGCACATGCGCCATTGTTTGTTAGACTTCGGTACCATAACGGGATTTGCAACCCATGTTTGATATCTGCTAACGCGTACGATGCCCGCGTTAAGGAGTTCCTTGACTTGGGTTCTACACGCGTTAGCTTGTTCCGCCCCCATTACTCTGCGCTTTTGAATGACTGGCGTAAAAGCCGGGTCACACTTGAGCTTATGGTCTGCCTTACTTCGAGGTACACCAGTCATGTCAGCTGGTGTCCACGCGAAGATGTCAGCGTTTTTCTGTAGTAAGCGTTTGAGTAAGGTGCGCGTAGGATCAGTGATTGTTGGGCCAATGGTAACAGCCTGGTCTGGGTATTTGCCATTGAGGGCCCATTTTTCTGGTTCGGTGATGGTTGGTTTAGCCATCTTTGGTTTGGGTTTAGATGAGACAGATGCGATGCATACCTGGGGAATACCGGTGATCATCGCTACACCCTCAGCTGTTGGCCATCCCATCATGCCGTGGACTGAAGATACCACGGCATTGAATCTTGCCATCCCGTCTCTCCCAAAGAGATTGTCGTATGTGTGGTGTGGCTTCCTCATCACGACGAAGTCCACGTCTTCTGTACGGGAGTGTTTCCCGTCCGTGAGAATGATGGGGAAAGATAGGATACCCAGGGGGGTGTTCGTGCTGCCGTCGAACCCTTCCATCGAGGCGTAGACCGTTTCCAGGCGTTCCTTGTCTTCGTCGTCTAGCTTGTCGAAGAACTGCCTGTACATAACCGTTGACGAGGCGCCGTTGTCAGCAAGAGTGCGGGAAGTGATGTAGTGCCCCAGCTGGCTTTTGATGACGATTGGACCTTTCAAATTTAAAGTGCCTTTTAAATTTAGTGGGTAAATGACCAACCGGGTATAAAGTTCTAGGCTTTGAGCAGGCTGCACGGGTGCTCCACATCCTCCATGATTCAAATTTTCAAAGCTTTAACAGATAATTAATATATTTTTTTTTTCTGAGGAAGCTAGTAATATAATACTGCTATTTCATTACCACACACAATTATTTTCCAATTATATTAAGAGATGTTATATTCATGCATTCTTTGTTTGTTTGTGTGACACCATCTGTAACACCTCACCCCGGAAGGGTGACGTGTCACTATCATAGATATCAAAACATAAGACATAATTTCATAAGTCAAACATTATTACAGAGCCCTAGGTTTAATTATTTATTACATAACATCAGTTCTAGATAAACTAGCATAGGCTACCAAAAGTGACTAACTTTGTCAAACCAAAAGTCCTAGAGCTCAGTTTTTATCTCTCTTCACACCCCGCCTAGAGTAATCTGTGAACCTGCTAAAAAAAAAGATTTACGGAATGAGCCGAATGCTCAGTACGGATAAAATGGCACAAGTAACAATAATAACAATCTAGCAAGATCAAACAATAATATGACATAAGATGATACGACACAATGTAAAGCAAGCCAATAAACTAAATCGTATCATACGGATGTACCCATGAGCCGAATAACTTATTACTTACAAACATGCACGTAGAGCTGCAGACCCTATGTGCCGAACGTGCAAGGGAGCATGGGCATCACACACCATCCACCATAGTCATATACATATATCCTAGGACCAGTCCATACGCCTTCTAATGGCCTCATGTACCTCACAAGTACTAAGGAGACGCCGTGATTTAGGCTCACCGTCACGGCCGGTGCCACGCCATCGATGCCGCAATGTCGTGCTTGTGGTCACCCCCACAAGTAGGAACATGCTCAGGGTAACAGATTATAACAGCTGAAACAACACTACAACAATATATCCAAAGTACGCTCTCGAAGCGTCAAAGAAAATATATAATCATATCCTTATCATTGAAGCATGCAATAATGAGCACAATATAATAATAATTCTATCGCATGCTATTAAGTCATATAACAAATCATAATTAGAACATGAATTGAACGGACGGCCAAATGAATCGAGTTGTCAAAGAACGCTAGGAGTTCCAAAGGTATATATATATATATATATATAATATCAACAGGGTTTATAACAAACGAAACAATAAGGAAGGGGTTAGGATCCGTACCTTAAATGAAAATTTACACTAGAATCAGACTTGTTCTTTTAAGGGGTTGTAAAGACCTACAAGTATTTCAGGTTTGATGAGACTTAGCTTTACATTAATTAATATTTTTTTAAAGATCTATAATTTGTGAAGTATTAGTGTTTTGTATGATTAAAAAAAATTAAGACTCTAGTCATGTACGGTTTGACTTGTAACTCTTAATTATTAGTCACATTAATTTTATATTTTAGCATCTATATGCCACCTATTAAATTCATATTTTGGTGGACGTAAATCTGTATATGTTATGAATGAAAATCTCTAAGTTTATTTTCATATTTTATCTATTTTATTTTATTTTCTTTTTCATTTATAGTTGTACATATAATAACATATAATTATGTTAGTTATTACTTTACTGAGAGAAAAGTGACCGAGAGAAAAGTGGCAGATTTAATGCATAGCTTGTAAATCTATATTTCTTTGGATTTCATAAAAGTTTTAGTTTATAAAATATATGGTCAATATTAAACAACGTTTTAAATATTGAGGCACTAGCTAAATAGAAGTAAAATTTATGAAATATTCTATAGTTTTACTTTTAATTAAGTCTTTCATATCCAACTTTCTTCTGATTATATTTAAAGTAACTCTAAACATGATAGTCAACCTACTTAGTTCATGAAATAATGAGGTAGGTGAGTTGGGCTATCTAAGTGGTTGGTTTTAAAACAAAACTAAAAACTAAATAACATATCGAAGAAAACCGTTAGTGAGTCATGTTCAACCCGAGGTGTGCGGTTAATACTGATAAGCAGAAAAAAAAAAACTTAATCATATCATTATGTAAGATTTGTTTATCATTAAACATGAGGGAAGAGTTCCATTGTTTATAAATGCGGTTACATATTTTACGACACTGATAGAGTGATTTCCCAAGTCCATATCAAAACATAACTAGAACCGGTCTGTATACGAAAGTATGGGGAGGGGTTGTGGCTACCTGCAAAAGACATCAGTGTTTGGTGGTGTTGCGGCGGTGGCGGCGTTCGTCGGCTTCGGTAGTCTAAGTGGTACTTCAGATGCTCAGCTACGATAGCTAACGGTGGAGATGTTGAGTGGTGGTGTCGGTTTTGGGTTATGAAAATGGGTTGTTTGGAGATGATTAAAATGGTTACCAGAAAATATAGTTGGTTTTGTTTGACACACAAATAGCGTCTAGTTTCGTAACTAGTTCTAAAAGTGTTGGTAAACTGATTATTTAAGTTTATTTTTATTTTTCCAAATCTAAGCGAGTAGAAAACTTTTGTTGCAAAACATTATATCAAGTCTAAGATCATCTATATTTCGGGGGAGATATATTTTCGAACCACCACGTCAGGCTGCCTGAGACTTTCCTCGCCAACTTCATCCCGCTCTCTCCTCTCCACTTAAGGATGCACATGAAACTGGAAAAAAAAAACACGATCTGAAACCTAAAAAAACGAACCTAAACAAAAACCAACGGTTTTGTTTATGTTTTTGTAAAACCCATGCAACTCAAATACTTTAACCCAAATGTACAATAACCAATTACTTAATACTTAGCAAAATGATCTAGGCCTAAATTCATTACTTTGGACCAAAATATTTTCGTCCCCAAAGTTTTTAACCTCAAATGACAAAACCGGAAAAATCGAAACCAACCCGGACCCAATCCGAAAACTGAAAGACCCAATCTGAACGTTTTCTAAAATCCAGAAATTGAATTTCTCCGATTTTGGTACAATTTTATCTCAAAAACCGACCCAAACCAAACCACGCATGTACGCCCCTATCTCCACGGACCACAAAGCACGTGTTTTCCTGTCTCATCCCCTGATCACGCAAACCATCATACATGTCATCGACAATAGTGGTGTACAAAACCGATTTTTTTTTATTTCAAAACTGTTTCAGTTTGAATCAACATAAGTCAAAACAGATTTTTTTCCCAAACCTGTTCTGGTTCCAAATCGGTTCCGGTTATTGTCATACTAGTTCCTCATTTGTTACGGTTACAAAACCTGTTTTTTTACACCTCTAGCGAACGGTCCGTGACCAAAGACCTTGTTATATATGCTCTGTCAAAACCTAAACAAGAAATAGAAATGAAGAATAAAATATAAAATTGGTTGTCATATATTCCTATAAACTTAATTCGTTGGTTGTGGCACATGAGATGACTACTACTAACTGATCATTTCATCAGTATCACTCACTTTAATCTAATTTCAATTTTCAATGCCATGTTATGGCCTTGTGATGGGGAAGATAAACCGAAGAAACCGTCTCCAGAATACCATATTTTTCGAATATTCCAATCCTCTACTCGATAATATATATTTATCACTTACACAGAATCAAAGTTGGTATAATTTTTTTTTATAAATTAACAAATCAATCATTTTTTTTCAATTTTAAAAAATAGATATTACATCAACATAGCAGGTAGGCGGGCAACAAGCTGCGCTGCCACCCCTTTCTGAATTGCAAACCCTAACCTGCTAAAGATATACCCCCGCCCCTTTGAAGTCGACACATTGCTATGCACAACCCGTTGGACCCTAGTTAGGAAACGGATAGCTTCCGGTGCCAAGGAGCCAAAGGTATCAAAAGCCAGAGGGACAAAAACATGTTGGTTCTCTTCGCAGGCTTTAGCATGTTTCTCCACCTTCTTCGTTTTAGCCCTTTTCATTGCTTGCCCAGCTACAAACCCATTATCCCTCAAACCAGCTAAAGGAGATACCCCTGTGAGGTCAACACAAGCGTGTTTTCCCCCAGCCCAACCAAAGACGAGCAAATCTGCCGGTCGTAGAGTGGATCTCCCTTCCGTGGTAAGGAAGTTTACGGGGGCTTCCTTTTTAGCTGATATCCCAGCTCGCCTTAAGATGTCCCAAAGAACGTCCCGCACCCAATCATGTCGGTATTTGAACCCAGGCATCATCTCCTTGCAATGAACCGCATGCTCTCCGAATTTATCCAGGCAAGTCTTACGGCAGATCGGACATATTTCGTCTTCAGGGTACATCGGGACCATCAAACGGTACTTAAGAATGGCCCTATACTCGACCGCAGACATGCTTTGGCCCAAGCCATCAATCGGGATAACGGTCAGAAAATCTTGGGCATGAGGACTTTGTAAGCATTCAATAACCGTCTTCTGTCGGGGGGATAATCCAAAAACTTCTCCCAGACTCTAAGCGATTTAAGAAAATGGATTTTTTTCCATCATGAAATGGAATATGTTATGAATTTAAGGAATCTCCTATCTCTATAACAACTCTAGCGGTTAATATTAATAATGTATTCTATAGTAGCATTGGATGTATACTTGTATATATAAACAGGTATACACTCGCTATAAAATTTAAATTAGAAAATTAGGACATAGTATATTTTAATTTTAATGTGATGCATAAAACGTTTATGTCCTACTTACTTTCTTCTAATTTTTGTAATATATGTCAAGCATTATATACGTATTATAATGTTTTTTTTTTACTTAAAATGAATTTTAAACATGTTTGACATAAATGATAAACCTATTTTACTTTTACTAAAAGATAGCTTGTTATACGATTTTAACATACAATTTTTAGGTACCTTAAGGGTGAAGGGTGTCGACACGAGAATGAGGAGGGGATGATAAATTGGCGAAGAAGTCAAGCGACGAATGCCGCCCCATGCTCGTGGCTTCAAGAAGAAGGGGGGGGGGGGGGTCTATGCCGAGCAAGCCGTCGACAACGACTATATTCTATCTTTTAAAGGAAAGTTTAAACCCTGTAAATACAAATCCTATAAACTATTTTTATACGCATTTATTCTTACAAACATAACATTAGCCAAGAGCACAAAACCACCCAATCTCGTTCTCGAGTCAAGTAGTTTGAAGAGCACAAGAGCATGGAACAATCAATAAGAGACTGCATTGACAATAGCTTGGATCCATGCTCCCAAAGACCATGTTACCAGAAATTATCAAAGATCATATGGTTTTTGAAAAACGAGTGCTGGGTTATTTTGTGCAAGAAAGTGGATCAAGAGATTACATCATATGCCAATTGAATAAGAATTGTAGTAGTATTTTGAGGGATATGAACATGAATAATCGTACCGATGAAGATATACTACACAAAAGATGGAGATCACAAGACATTGGAGGTAAATTTGTTTCACACTTTCACTATGTTTTTTTTTTTGTTATATTTTTCATTTACTCGTATTATCTAGTTTCTTTTTATTTTTTATTACTAATAACATGTTTTTTTTGTTAAATTAAAACTTTGTATTCTTAAATAAATTTACTTTGTTATTTAAGAAAAAAATTACTTCCTATTTATTTATAAAAAGGTTTACAGAAATTAAAGACAGCAACATCCCTTAAGGAAAGGGGAATATAAATAATAGAGTATGTGATGTGACACTGATATGGTGGAGCCGAGCTTTCAGTTAATACTTTTTGGGGACTTTTTTAAGACAAGTTATAAACGAACAAGGCATTACATTTTATAAAAAGACTGTATTTTTAGCTAACAATTAGAGTACTTAAATAACTACTTTCATTTTAACGGTGGAGACTCAAAACTCTGAAGTTAAAGTGAGTCCGACTAAGACAACATAATATAACCAGAGAGAGAGGCAACATGGATCTCTAAATTAAAGAGTGCAATAGTCTAACACACAAGTAAGTCACCGTGCTAAAAAACGGTGGAGATATACTAAAAACGATGGAGGCTGAGGCAAGAAACTAGAGGACAGCACACAATGAACAATTACAAACCAAGCGGTCCACTCTAAATTCCATGTTTTGTATCCATCTATTCTTTACCCAAAGGTAAAATACTGTCATACATGTATACACTTGTTGCTTTCACTACGATTTATATGTCACACTCATACATACATACATCATGTATGTACATAAGTTTCAAGTCATGATTCATGCATTATGACAAACTAAACTTGATCATGAGATTCAGATCAGATTTGATGGAGGTGCAGACTGTACTGTACTGTAGAACACCACCTCATGAGAAACACAACAAAACCAATGACAACATGTGACCATGATCATGGGACCATTTATTATTGTCCAACATACATACAGTCATACACATTCACTTAATGTTCTTTCTTTCTATATCTTTATACAGCAACAACATAAATGCTTCTTCATCTTTAAAGTCAAACTGAATTGCTCTTTTATCTTTATTTATTAAGTATTAAAATTTAAATATAATCCAGGACTTGTAAAATGTTATATAGGTTTTTATTAATCCCAACTATCATTTTTTGGTTGTTGTCGGTCACAACTCACGAATTGACTGATAACGGTCCTATCTTTTAATGTATTTCGGTCCGCTATTAACGGAATCCAAACGGCGTTACTTATAAGTCGGACGGATGGTTTTGGCCCGAAAAATCACATTTTTTGCCGGAAAACTCAATCTTAACCACCTGAACCTGCCACCACCACCAACCAACCACCACCAACCGATTCGAAGATGGTTCTAGGGTTTCGGCAACCTCAATAATTGGGGCTTTCTAGAAAAAGGTTCCTAAAGGTCCTATGTTTGGGACGAAAATGTTGAGTTTTCCGGGCAAAAACATGTTTACGACAAATAGGGATGCAAACAAGCCGAGTTGCTCGCGAGCTACTCGAGATCGGCTGGTTAAAAAGCTCGATTGAGCCGAGCTAAATCGAGCCCGGGCCCGAGCTCGAGCCTAAAAGTAAGCCCGTTTAATAAACTAGCCCGAGCCCGAGCTTCAATTATCGAGCTCAAGCCGGCTCGCGAGCCTAAACGAGCCTGTCATTTATATAATTTTTAAAAATATATATTTAAGAATTATTATTTAAAATATATAATGTTATGAAAAAATAAATAAAAATAACTAAATAATGTATGTTATTTATTCATAAAATATTATAATAGAAAAAATATATATAAAAAATTATATTTATATAAAAAAAATTGATAAATAGTAACCGAGCTGAGCCCGAGCCGAGCCCGAGCTTAAAAATCTATTCACGAGCCGAGCTCGAGCTTTGTATAAGTTAAACAAGCCGAGCTCGAGGCTCGGCTCATTTGCACCCCTAACGGCAACCTAAAACTAACGGCGTTAGAATTCGATTAGTCGAGGACCGTTGGGAACAAATATGATAATAAAAGGTGGGATGGTTATCAGTCAATTCATTAGCGGGGACCAACAATGACCAAAAGATGATAGCTGGGATTAATAAAAACCAATACAACCATTATACTTTGATTGTTTGTAATTGACTGCTGATCCATCATTCTTATCAAAATAAGGTTGTTAGAACATCCTATTACAACTAAAGGCCTTCTAAACATGTTTGCATAATGCAAATAACCAAAAACTAATAAAAAGTACTCACTTTTCTTTTTCTTTTTCTTTCTCTTTTTTAATTTCTTTCTCCAAGAACTCGAGAATTGTATCCGTGACATGATTCGGAGCACAACCCGCGTTCACCATCATCTTCAAAAACCGTCTGGCTTCCTTCAATCGGCCCGCTTTACTATTAACCTCAAGTAATGTATTATAAGTAACAACATCCGGGTTTATTCCACTTTTCTTCATCTGCTCAAACACCCTATTCGCCTCATCAAACCGTCCACCTTTTCCCAATACACTAATCAAAGTATTATACATAACCACATCAAGAAACCCCCCCCTCGGTTAGTTTCCTCAAAACCGCACCGACCAGATCGGCCCGACCCATCTGGCCTAACGCTTGGAATATCACATTGTACGTTGCCACGTCAGCAGATATCACCTCGGAAAGAACTCCATACGCCTCGCTTAAATAACCCTTTTTCACTAACGAACTCATTAGCGAATTATAAGTATAATTCACAGGATCAATACCTAAATCAGTGAATATATCGAATAATTTGCAGGCTAAACTTAGCTTTCCTTTCGTTAGATATATCGATAAGTAGGTGTTCACCATATTAATATCAAACGAATCAACACTTTTTTCATTAACGCGCTTTCCCTTTGATGAAACCAATAACCGACTGCGATTTTGCTTCGTCGGCTAATTGATCCATGTATGGCGACGATGACCACGGGTCTATAGGTTTGTTACTCGAAGATAAGCCCGATTCATGTGAAGGAATTAACGACATTATTTCGTTAAAGTCACCTTTTTTAAACATGGGCGTGGAATCTTTCTTTCTGTTTTTCGGGTCTTTCGTTAACATTTCCATATTAGCCTTCCATTCGAGAACAGACGGAACCAGATTACTATTTTTAATACGCTTCAAGATTCTCTCCGTCAAATCCGTTCGACTTTCGACGTTAACGGCTTTTAAAATATGCGTTATCGTAACTAAATCGATAACAAATCCTGACTCCATTTCTTCGACTAACTCCAAACCTTCTTCAATCATTCCATCTTTACATAAATGAAACACGACAATGGAATAAGTGATCCCGTCCACAAACCGACCTTTCTTCTTTAACTCTCCAAACAACGCGTACGCAGCTTGACCTCTTCGGTTTTTAAACAACCCGTCGATTAATATGTTATAAGTGCAGCAAGAAGCCCGCACATCGTCATCAACCATTTTCTCAAAAAGTTGGCACGCTTCCGTAACTTTTCTGGATTTCAAAAACCCGTCAAGCACGGAATTATACACAATCGTATCGGGGCGAAACCCGTTATGCTGCATTTCACTAAAGATTCTGGTGGCATCGTTCATTCTATAACATTTACAACAACCTTGTATGATTATGCGATACGTAAAATCATCCGGCTCGTGACCCGAACTTTTCAACTCCTCCCAAACGATAAGCGCATCGTTCACCTTCCCGTTAAAACAAAGAGATTGAATCAAACTGTTGTAAGTGCACAAATCGGGACCCGAAGAATCACTCTTTTCCTTCATTTCTTTAAAAAGATTCAACGAAGTTTTCAGCTCGCCCCAATTACCAAACGCGTGTATACACACATTATACCCCCACACATCAACCGGGAAACTTTTAACCGTTTCCCTACACTTGTTGAAAACATTTATGAATTCTGATTTCATGCCGGCCTTTCTTAACGCGACAAGCAACTCGTTACACGCAGCAAGATCGATAAAGCTAACGTCTTGCTCGGTAATCGAATCCAAGAGCTTAAAGAACGTAAACACCGCCATATTTAAGTGATTACTACGAACAAGCGCAATAAGAACCGAATTATAAACATCCGGATTCAACTTATCCATAATATTCTCCACGTGATCCAATACTTCAAGCGCGGAGTCGAAATTACCGGACTTTATGAAAGAATCTAGTAAACATTTGAACGTTGATGAATCAAGAATCACGCCTTCGAGATTCATGGCGGAAAGAAAGTAAAAGATTAAATCTTTATACACCACCGGGCTAATACATAAAGTTTTGAGCAGCTGCGAGTACGCAGAAGCCGAGGGTTTGTAATCACGCCGAAGCGAACACCACTTAAAGAAATCAATCTTTGTCGATGCGTCAAGCGAGTTTCGTGAAAGAATTTCGAGAACCAGCGAATCGGATAGCTGAAACCGACTCGTTTCTTCATCGTTAAGGTTACGGGTGCCTCCGGGCTCGGATAAGGATTTCACTATGGAAGCAACTACAAGAAAACTACCCAATTTTGTCGTTGGCGTATCGGGTTGAGTAATCGTGGTTTTGTGTCGAATGTATAGTGATCTGAAAAGGGTTTTGTTGATGGATGTTGTTATTTGTTTACCATATAGCATTGCAAATTACTAGAGCACAGGTGTTCTTTAACTCATTTGGTCTGTGTCTTACAATTGTTCAAATGTTCAATGCCTGCCAAGTGTTTGATGAAATGCCTGAGTGAATAATATTAATAAAAATTGTAACTTTAACCGATGCTTTCAAATAATTGAGATTTGTGAGTAAGATTTACAATTCACAATCCAAAACCCAGAATGAATCATACAATTTTATAACTTACAGGCGATTATTGAATATTGAAGAATGAAGATTGATTTAGGGTTTGTTAGTAGCTGTCCGTCAATTTCAAGTGGTCGGTGGTGGGTGAGCAATAACAGGGTAACAGCAAAGTAAATCGAAACCGAAATGAAAACCGATAAAACCAAACAGATATTAATCAAAAATGGGTTATTAACTTATTATTATTATTATTTTTATTCTCGGTTAACCAAATTTAACCGAACCCCCAAACTATTAATATTTTCATATATTTTTAACTTTTAAACTTTCATTGTTCATTTTATATATTTATATTTTCAATTCATGCTTCAGATTCATATATTTCTAAACAAAATATTTAGTATAAGTTTGGTTTTGATTATTAACAAAACTAAACCGAAAACCGACAAATAAACGAATAAAGTAAACCGACTAACCGAGGACCGATCAGTTAATTTAATTGAAACTAATAACCAAACTGAACCGCACACTCGTGTACACCCCTAACAAAACCCATGTACAATTGTGAAGTTTGAAGAGCTTCAACTTATCGGGCTAATTCAAAAATTACAATAATTTGGGTTTCAACCTATTGGGCTAGTTCAAAAATACCCGGGAATATTAATTGGAATAATTAGGATGTCATATGGTAAATTTGAATCATACTTTGAACGAGTTATGACTACTAGTTCCATTTGACCAATTTCAGCTCACATGTCATGGGCGTTAGGTGGTTCATGTTGGTCGTTGGCATTCGCGGTTTATAAAGGTTGTGGCATTTCAGTTGATGATTGCTAATGAACCATAATGACCATTCGAAAAGATGTTTGCTTAAAAGGTCTTGAAGATCCTTATATATGACGACTAGAGTTCCTTATGTCTCTTTGATATGTTATTAAGATGCTTATCTATAGTAGCAATATTTCATTTTACGATACTAGAAAAACCCCTCATGTTCTCACTATCACACAAAACCTTTCGTGACAAAAGTAAGTCATCGATTATTGGACTCCTATCAAATCGTAGCTCATCTATTGGTACGACGCGCATTTATCAACTTCATAGATTGGTTTATTTGTTTAATCATAATTCAACAACACTTCACTTGGTTGTCGAATGATCTATTAACATAGCTCGTGCTTTGTTATGTGTTTAGTTGTTGCAATGTTACAAGAAAACGAGTCAGTTAAATAAAACTTTTTCTCTTGCATATATCAAATTGTAAAATAATAATTTCATATCCGAACTAAAAAATTTTAGTCATTTAAATCTTATATCGGTAGTTCTGTCAGTTTATTATCATGTTGATAAATGTATATCGGGAAGCGACTTCCCACGGATCTCACCCACAAGATTAAATAGCGTGTTTGAAGTTGCTTTAAGAATATAAAACACTAGATTTTGACCATGTTTTATGGTTGCACCTAAACGCCATGACCTATGACAATCTATATTAAATAGTAATCAAATAATGAGAGGAATGACAATAATACTATTGTTAATTTGCAAGACTTTTCTAACATTTATGTCTATCTTAATGAGCTTATAAACTTGACGTGGTCATTTGTAATCCTTACATCTTAGTCTTAACAACAAAAGTATCATCTTATGTATACATAATAATACATCAATAATATTGGATTTTGAGCACGTGGATTAGTACTCCTGGGTGCAAGTGATTCCACGTGGGTGAGATGACACGACATCGAAAGCCATGTGAAGTGACCAAGTCCTGAAGCTACCTCGCGTGTAGAGGTGTAAAATAGTAGAGTTAACTACAAGCTAGTTTAAGTATACTCGTTGTGTTGCAGCGATGCATTACGGGTTAAGTCTGTTATGATATCGGTATTAAATTGATGAAAAATGGACATCTTTAAAGTTTGTGTTTCATTAGAATGAGATATTTTAGAATTATGTAAACATTTTTCATATTGTTGGTTATGTAGAATGTATAACTACGGATTTTTGAACAATCTGAATATTTTTTGACGTATGACCCATTGATTAAATGAAAAACAAAGTTGACCCACTCAGTGATGGAACAACAAGAAGTTTCAGGCTCGATGACTCTCTAGGTAGTCAGATTTCGAGTTCATCGGCATATGCAATACATAAAATTTCTTCTAACTCGACCAATTGACCCTCTAGTTTCTCTCCAATGGAGTATTTTCGGCACACAAAGGTCGAAGGCCAAGAGCTCTACAACTTAATTTCTTTGCTTATTTTTTGGAGTATGATCACTCTCTAGACAGTCAGATTTAAGGTTCACCAGTATATGCAATCGAGAATCTTTCTTGTAACTCGACCAATTGACCCTCTAGATTGTCTTCGGTGGAGTATTTTCGGCACGCAAAGGTCGAAGGCCAAGAGCTCTACAACTTGATAATAATTTATTTGCTTATTTTTTGGAGTCTGACGACTCTCTAGGCAGTCAGATTTAAGATTCACCAATATATGCAATCGAGAAGCTTTCTTGTAACTCGACCAATTGACCCTCTAGATTGTCCTCAGTGGAGCATTTTCGGTACGCAAAGGTCGATGGCTAAGAGCTCTACAATTTGATAATAATTTCTTCACTTTTTTTTCCCAAAAAATACTAATCAACTACATACTTGTTCTTTCAGGTTGGCACATACAAAATGTCACCTTTCAAGCTACATGTCTGGTGAAAAAGAACCAAGAGCAAAGATGTTGAAATAGTCAAATATGGGGTTGCTTAACTATGCCTAAATTATTGAAATTGATCAATTAAATAGAACTTAACGAAACCAACAAAATATATAGTAATTAAAGGTGGTTAGCAAGTTTATAAAGCCAATTCAATTTCACTATATTCAAATAAAGAATGTTTGAACATACAAAATTCTAATCCATGTGATATTTTAAAACCAATATTCATCTTTACACAACATAAAAAATCAGTTTTATGTGAGAAGAATGCGAATTGAATTGTAGAAAACGAAGCGCCTGATTTTATTTTCCACGCTATAGCAAAATACTAGTAGAGCCATAATAATTACTTTACATATACGTAGAGGTGTAGTGTGCGTAATAGTAATTACTCTACAACATACTTAAGTATAGTAATTGTAATTATGATATTTGTAAAGTATAGCATACTTATTGTTATTTTACTTGTATTTTTGTTTGTAGCGTAATCACGAAAATGTCACCACACAATTTTTTTCTCTTCTCTTGATACTGTTTGTATGATAAATGTTATTTGTACGTTATATAAACACGGGAAAACTTCATGAGGGAACAACAAAGATACAAGGAAACCATTACTAGTTAATCAACTTCTATTTTTTTTTCATTTTAGTTTATTTATAAGATTAGTATTGTAAAAAAAATATAAAAAATATGTTGCTCACAAATATCTAACTGTCTATATAATTGTCTATCATAAAATCCTAGGTGCCGCTCTCAGGTTGTTCCCCCATTCTCTAGAGCCACCAGATTGCTTAATTTATAAATGAAGGTTTCTCATGCATTTGACCCGAATTCGCGTGTATGGGTCTAACAAAACCCGGATAGTCTTTAAATGGATTATAACATCTCATTTATTTGTAAAGCTATTTCATAATCAAACAATAATTTTCACGGGTCATTGGTCTCACCAAACCCGGATAACCCTTTAACGGGTTGTAACATCTCATTTATTTGTAAAATAACCCCTTAATCATCAAAGAATAATTTTCACGGGTTATAGGTCTTACCAACTCTAAAAGCTCTCAAATGGGTTATAAGATCTAATTTATTGATAAGCACTTTCATCATCAAACCCTAATTTAATTTATATTATTTGCATGTTCTCCGTTGCTGGTTTATCATCTCCATCGTCGCCTCGTCGGTAACTTCCGATACTACCCACCATGGTCAACTACATCAACGCCCCCTTTTTCATTAGACAAATATTTGTGTTCATGTTTGTACATTTAAAAAAAATCAACATGCTTGTATTCGTTAAAAATCTAAAAAACCTAAACATCTCAACTAATAAAACCCAAACGTTAAAAAATATAATAACAAACTAATATATATGTATTAAATTAAACCAGAACTACGTTAAAAAATCATCATAAAATAACAAAACGATTAAAAACAAAACTTTAAATAAACTCTCGTAACACAGGAGGATCAAACTAGTATACATATAGTTACATACTATTAAAGTTTGTCTTTTCATAACCACATAAAAATTTGCATATATTGTTAGGACCCAACTCGACCCTAATTTATAATATCAACGAGCATGTGGTTGAACAGTATTTGTGTATGTATCAAAGATTTTCATTCTCATTTAATTGAAGGTTCAAGTCATGAACAAAATTGTAGATTTAGTCTTAGAATTAGTGTGTATTAGTCATTGAATTCAAAACACAAATCAAAATTTTAGTTTCAAACATTTCTTACATTTCTGTCTTATAGTTGAAATCTTAAGAGATTTATGTAATTAAAACGTGTTAAGGAATCATATATGATTCTAGTGATTCAATATTGGTAAGATCAAAACTAAAATCCTTGTAGTTATTCCAATTTTTGGTGTTCTAAAATACTAAAAAACCGAAAAAGAAGTGCAACTTTAAAAAAATAAAATAGTATACTAAAAACTAGTTAGGCATTATATATGTTTGATGCAGCCTATCAATTAGTGGATAATGAATTAAGATTCAACTTAAAAGTGACAAGTTTGACTTTGGTTCGAGTTCATCAATATTTGTTAGGTGTAAAACACTGTTCCATGTTGTAAAAACATACCAAACACGACATTACTTCATGACTATATATTCAACGGGTTTTATTCTTAGACTCAACCATTATTATATTGATGATACAAAGAATAATGGTATCTATTAGAATAAATCTCACCAACTCGATAAGACGTAAAAATTACAAGGACATATAATTTTGTTAGTTATAATAAATCAAGTTATAGTTTTCGATGAAAAATTTGTATTAAATATGTCGATAGTATTGTTATTGATGACACGTAAATAATGTATGTCATTAAAATCTTTACCCATATTTTACCCGTGTTCAATTTCTGTACATCAATAGAGTAACGGATCGAGTACGGTTTCTATGGCTAGGTTTGATTGAGTTTTGGACTTGAACTAAATTAAAACCATGATTTTGTTTTTTCTTATTTTAGGAAACTGACCTGTTTTTGTTTTAGGTTTTACGTATGGATACTTGTTTTCGATTTTACTTTGGATTTGAAATGTTTGGGTTTAAAAAAAAACTTGTTAAAATAATGGATTTGATACTTTTTGAGAGAAAATAATGAGTTTAAAGCATTAATCCTATAAACAATCGAAAGATTTTTATGTAGTTTGATAATTCGGTTGTCAAATTCTATTCAGTTTTGAAACAAGGTATAACTGAAACTAAACTATAATATTTGGTTAAAACAAGAAATAGAACCGCCGTTTATTAGTTTAGGATGATATTTCAATGTCCTTTATATGTTAATTCGGTTTCGTTTTTGTTAATTAGTTCTCTCACCACTAATTCAAGTTATGTATAGAAATAATACATTTAAAAACAACTATTTAACATGCTACAAATCAAACCTAAAACAACTATTTTTGATAATGCCTCAGAAAGTTGGTTATCAAATTATCTAATTAAAATCAAAAGCATGATAAGATCATATAGACATATAGTGTTGACACGAGTGTGTTTTGACCGTGCCTAACAACCTAAAGTAAAAAAGTTGTGCAATCAAATAATTATATCTCTTTTGGTGAATTAGTGGGGGTTAAAGGCTAAAAGAGATGTTATAGTGTACGTAACAATTTCTTTTAAAACGTTTTTTGTCCTATTAAAAATTGGTGCATAACTATTAGTCCATTAGCAGAAAATTATAAAGATATATGCAATTGTATGTGTGTGTTTTCTTTTTTCCTTTGAAAAAAAAATAAAAATAAAGGCAATCTTTAATAAAAAAGCACACCCTGTTGAAACATATTAAGCCACGTGATCCAATTAAACTGAAGTTTAAATACAATTAAGAGACGAGAACCACAACAAATAACCAAAATAATCAAATCAAACAAAGTAACTTTGGAGTTGAATTATGAGCTGAAAATTGCATCATTTCAAGCTCTTCAGATAATCCACCATGTAGTAAAAATGATCGACTTAATTTAAGTATACTCGAAAAACAATCCGGAAGCAACATAGTAACCTTCCAAGGCATATATTTGTTCCTTCCCTCAGAAAAAGAAGTCCCAACAAGTCCCATCGGTTTAAGTCCAATCTAAAACCCTTTAACCGAAAAAGTATCATCCTGATCGAAATTCTAAATCCACTTGTCATCGGTGTAATTCAAGGAAACTTCTAAAAGAAATATTCCATCTCATTTCATTGTAACTATCTTGTATTTTCTTGTATATATTCTCAGTCATATTTATAAGAATTACAGTTAGTATGTTTATACTTTATATATTCAGAAAAGTTAAAACACCATGAACACTTTAAATAACAACTTACATTTAAAGTTAAGTTTAATCTAGTACATGAAAACTAAAAATCAACCCAATTTCATATTTATTACGAAAACGACATTTCTATAATTTAATTTTCCAACATTCTTTTTATCCGTTTTAATAATGCATGGACTTATTCATGAAAGTCACAGATGTGTCACGCCAAATTCTGTTACCAAAGAATAATATTATATTTCCTATCTATATCTATATGCATATTATTATTGTATATATTTAGCTAATTCAAAAGAAAACCAAATTCCTTTTATCGTTAAAAATGCACATTATTTTATACCTAGAGCAATGTTTATGAATATAATACATGTGGGGCATGATACATGTGGGAAGTGTAGAATACATTTCCCTCTAAATCTCTTTTTTCAATTTTTTTTCACATGAAAAGTAATATTGAATAACATAATTATAAATATTTTAATATAATCTTTTGCACTAATAATATACAAATTTGTAGGTTCATTCACCATAAGTCATAACATAATACATGTAATTTGGATTCAAAATACTATTAGCCATAGTATTAGTATGTATATATACATTCACCTAATTAAATAAATTAATTGAAATAAAACTTAAGAATATATCAAAATGTCATATCTACCCTCCCATAGTCCCATGTCCATAAGTTGTTCATTCTGTTTCTTTCTTTCCTTAATAAGTCTTTCAATCTTCCAGCATACACATCTATTGGTTTCACCTTTATATCATCATGGCTCATTTTTTCAATGATTCCACATAGCTTTCAAGATCAATACACCCCTATATATGTTCTCACTCAACCCATATAAAATCTTGGCCTAGAAACTCATTTTCTGTATAAAGTTTGCATCTTTTTCAGTTTCAAGATTTTAAAGATTCAAGTATTATTATGGATAAGCTCTCTAGTCATGATCAAGTGGATGATCAAATGGATATGCCACCCGGGTTCTGGTTTCACCCGACCGATGAAGAACTAATCACTCATTATTTGTTGAAAAAAGTTGTTGATCATAACTTTGTTGCTAAGGCAATTGGTGAGGTGGATATGAATAAAACTGAACCATGGGAATTGCCTTGTGAGTTCCTTAACCTTTTAACTTCTAACTTTTATAGTTTGTAACTTTGTATTTTGTATTTAATTTGTTTGTTACAACTTAATAATATTTAAACTTTTGTTTGTAAAGGGATGGCAAAATTGGGAGGGAAAGAGTGGTATTTCTTTTGTGTTAGGGACAAGAAGTACCCAACTGGATTAAGGACAAACCGAGCAACCGCGGCTGGTTATTGGAAAGCTACTGGGAAAGATAAGGAGATTTTTCGAAAACGGTTGCTGATTGGAATGAAGAAAACATTGGTTTTCTACATGGGAAGAGCTCCAAAAGGAGAAAAGACAAACTGGGTGATTCATGAATATAGATTAGCTGGTAAATCATCTATGTCAAACTTGCCAACATCAACTAAGGTAATTGTTCTTGATTCCCCTGTTTTTGCTCTGTTTTTACTCTGTTTTTGCTCTGTTTTCCTCTGTTTTGCTCTGTCTTTACTCTGTTTTTGCTCTGTTTTTTTAGATGTATATGATTAATGATTCTGATTATGTGTGATTTGATTTGCAGAATGAATGGGTGATCTCTCGCGTGTTTTACAAGACTTCAGGGGGGAAGAAAGTGAACATTTCGGAGCTGATTAAGACGGATTCAGGTGGCGTTGCTACTTCTCTACCACCATTGGAGTCTCCGACGGGTTTAGGCGTCAAGATTAATAATCAAAACATACACGAGTCGGTTCACGTGCCCTGCTTCTCCAATGCCATCGAATCCAATTCCAATATGTTGTTCGACGTCCAATCGGATCCAATTATGCATCAATTCCCTTCGGGTTCACGGTTTCCAATGTGCGATCAAGCGATGTTGAGGGGTTTAATGTATGGTCACGGGTTAAAGATGGAGACGGAGGTGTTAACTGGGTCATGGTCAGAGGACACGGGGGTGAATATTGAAAAGGGTACAAGGGGAATTGAAGATCAAGAAGCTCCATCAACTTCAAGTGGACCAATTGATTTGGATTGTCTTTGGAGTTATTGAAGTTAATAATTGGAAACAAGAATTGTTTGGAAGATGAATGTATGTTTGCTGGTTGATGTTGAATGGTTGAAAGGGTATGATGATTGATTGTTTAGTTGAGGCAAACTTATATGATATGACAAAGAAAAAAAAAAATTAAGAGATTGTAGATAAGATTATTATTAGTACTTAATTTTGTATTAATTATGAGGTAAGTAGTCATATTATAATAATCATCAACATTATATGATATTATTCATGCATCTTGAGACATGAGATATCCAATTGGTTGGTAAGGAGTGTTGTTATGTTGACAATTATGATGTTGTTTCATAGTATTAGTTCCTAGAATCCTAGGTAACATGTTTTAATTGATAAATCAACATAGATAATGAGAAATGGTTGTTATTGTTAATAATTTATTCTGTTTTTAAAGTTTTATAAAAGAAAGTAATATGAAATCATTACACAGACCAACTTATTCTAATATGGTTTTAACCTTTTTGTACATTATATGAATATTGTTAATCAGAATAAAAAAATAATTTTGAGTAATGATACGCACTCAATGATAGGATACTACTTCAAGTGTTGTGACGAATGAACCTTCTGAAATTGTCACATGGAGTTTTCATAAATAGAAACAAAGAATCCTCTACGAAATAAACTACATATTGACATCAAAATTGAGTTTGTGATTTTTTATCATCAAGAAAACATCAATATCCGGTTATTAAAACACGCATTTAAAATCACGGTTATGTAACAAGTTAAAATTAGTTTTATCTTTACTTAGAATTTACACTTAACTAACGTATAACTTGATAAAATTGTATTATTTTTATAAACGTAAGTTTATGTTATTGTTAAAGATTGTACATGGTCGAATAAACCTTAGTTGTGTTCAGTGTATACGTGTGTAACTGAATCGGTCAATTTGATACTTTTCTTCAACTTCTTTTTAGTATTGCTTTAAAAAACAACTTGAACTTGAAATTACGTATTAAAACAATTATGTCACCTAGTTTATCTAATCATAAATGTATAAATCAAGTTGGTATGATTAGTATTAAAACTTACGTGTTATAGTTAAATTAAACATTTTTAGAAAAATATAGGAATGTTGAAATTAAGGTTGGACATATGCAAGATTAGTTTTATTTATTATATATATTTTTTGTGCATAAATTCTTGGAAATATATACAAAAGGATTAATACCCTCAACAATATGCTTGGTGCAATTTTAGCAATCCACCAAATCAAATTAGACCATATATTGTGGTTTATTAAATTAATAATAACTTTTGTGGTTCTAAATTACCTGGCATATTATTTGTTTTCTGGAATCATCCATAATTTGTTAAGGGCCCTCATTTTGTTAAATGTTTTTAATTAATGGTGAAAATGACAAAAACGAATGTTTTTAACTCTTTTAAGTACTAGATAATATTAAGAAATAAAAATATTACTTTAATACTTCTAAAAATTTCCTGAATGATAATGAAATACAAAATTTGTTTTAAAAGTTCGATGTCAATTTCGATTTTATATTTTAATGAATATAATTGTTGCATTTTATATAAGTCTAATAACTCATTTTGAAATGATATGATATTAAAGGGAAGGTGATTTTTAAAGCATCTATATCAATAATCCTATACAAATTACAAACCGCTATATCATCGTCACATCGCATTCCAATGTTTTTTTTAAAAAACTTCACTTTCTTTCACAACAACAAAGATCCACAAACCCCATTAAAAATATTAAATCTGTGTATATATATGATATATATGTGTGTGTATGTGAGAGGGGATGTCGCATCATATGTTTGTTGCAGGTTTACAGCAACAAACTGCCCAAGGCGGACTTGACTCCACAACGATGGGATTTGTGATGTCGTCCGCTGCAGGGCCACCTCTCCCGGACCTCAAAAAGTGGTGCTTGTTATGACTTGTGGATGCTCTTACATGGTATGTAATCTCAAAACGTTCATTGTGTTCCATACTTCCATTAGTGAAAAGAGAAAAAAAGAGAACACATGTTGTATAGCAAATAAACATTTTTAAGAAATAAGTTAATAGTATAGGTGGGTTGAAAGCAGATCAATTAATGCATGTAAAAATGAATATATATTAAAAGACCATCTTCAAAGAACACCCAACATACAAGATGACAAGATGTGCCTTAAAATATTCAACTAAAATACCAAAAGTCTAAACAACTGAATTGGTTTCTCAAGTTGCACCTTATAAAATACACACCAAGTTAAAAAAAAAAGATACACCCTACTTGTGTTCTCTTCTTCCTTTTATATCGAACCAATTTTTTTATCAAAAGTTCAAAACATGCAAAGGTCAACTTATGAATTCTAACAGCTGTCCTGTGATATGGTAAAAGTCCATTCTACATACAAAAGCTACCTAAAAATCTAATGCTTTCATTGAGAGTCGAACTCAAGACCTCCCGCTTACTAAACGGGTGCTCTAACCATCTGAGCTATGAAAGCAAGCTGATATACATCTCCACATTTTCTTTTCATTTTATCAAATTATCATTTCCCACCACAGAAAGTGGATGAGGTTATGGTGCATTGCGTATTCCCTACAATAAGACAACTACAAGTCTAGCCATTATCAAATATGACATATCAATGGAAGCACCTTGAATGTATGTACATCATAACTAGTAACTACTAAAACAAACATTCATCTACAAAGGTTCTAATGCAGGAGCATCCGGCCCATTATTCTACCCGACCCTATAGACGGCCTGTGAGGAGGAAAAAGTGAAGTGGGGAACAAGTAGGGGTGCAAATGAGCCGAGCTACTCCAGCTCGGATTGATAAAAAGCTCAAAACGAGCCGAGCTTTTTCGAGCTCGGGCTGGATAAAGCTCGTGTAGTTATCGAGCCTGAGCTCGAGCTTTGTGTGGAAAGTTCGTTTAGGGTCATCGAGCCTTATGTAGTTTTAATTTTTTCCACTTTTAGACTTCTATGTATTTATTTTACACTACACAACCAAGCTTGAGCCAAGCTTTAGCTTGTTTAAGGTACTACATGAACTCAAACCAAGCTTAGGCTTGCTTTATTTTAAAGTATATAATAATAAAAACTTATATAACTTAATAAACAAATAGTAAACGAACCGAGCCCGAGCTTGAAAAAACAACTCAAGAGCCGATCTCGGGCTTTAGAAATAGCTCGAAATGAGCCGAGCTCGAGATCGAGCTCTTGCAAGTCAAAACAGGCAGAGCTCGGCTCGACTCGTTTACACCCCTGGGAACAACTTATTTGAATTCAAGATAAAGTTTATCTTTTTATCTTTTGGTGGATATTTAGCAACCTATTTTATCTCTAGAATTATTTAGTATAACCAGAGGGCTAGGTTTTAATGTCTAGTTAGTCGATCGATGTTTTAAAAATAAGCATAAGCTGTTAAGCTTGCCGACCGAATATTTCGGTTCAGAAAGCCTTTGAATATAATCATTAGTTATTGAGCCATTTGATTGCTATTTGGTTCTGCATCATGTTCAAAGAATAAAAAGGTGAATGAATGAACCAATTTGAAGCGGACTCAAAAATGAATGAACCTTCATTGACATTAATAAGGGCAACTAAAAAGCTTTATTCTAGTTCTAGAATAGTTAAATTTAGGTAACTCTGACATGCTATATTCACTTATACAAGCTGCATAACACATAATATAATTTAGAAGCAAGAAGCTAGTGATTAAAATGCATTAAAGTTGATTAATATTAATAAAGTTATAAATATACCTCAGGAGGCAACATCAAGAACCATGAAAACAGCATAACTTATAAATATACCTCAGGCGGATGTAGCCAAAAATGCTCGCAAAAGGTAATTATCCAGGTCAACTCCACTTTCAAAAAGCAGGGCATGACTTTACCCCTCTTAACCAACAACTATAACTTATTAAGCAAAGTATGTTACTATTTAATAAGTTATGTCTTATAAAGGGGGCAGTGAATATGGTATCTAAAATAGCCACACGCAATGATTACAGTACTTCTAGAGTTCTAGCCATAACAACACAAATGGATAAGAAAATATATGAACTAAAGTCTAAAGATTTATAAAATGTATTTTGACACCGCTTTTAGCTTTAATATAAGATTTTTCCTACATGAGATGTTCCAAATATTGAAGAAAAAGAAGATAAAAAAGGGGTTGCTTTCATTGAGATTTGAACTCAAGACCTCCCGCTTACTAAACGGGTGCTCTAACCAACTGAGCTATGAAAGCAAGCTGATATACATCCCCAAATTTTCTTTTCATTTTATCAAAAAATCATTTCCCACCACAGAAAGTGGATGAGGTTGCAATGGTGCATTGCGCATTCCACACAATAAGACGACTACAAGTCTAGCCATTATCAAACATGACATATCAACGGAAGCAACTTGAATGTATGTGAATAATAACAACTAAAACAAATATTCATCTACAAAGGTTCTGATGCAGGAGCACCCGGCCCATAATTTGACCCGACCCGATAGTCGGCCCATGAGGAAGAATCATTTGAGTGGGGAACAAGTAGGGGTGCAAATGAGCCGAGCTCGCGATCTACTCGAACTCGTCGATAAAAAGATCGAAAAAAGACGAGCTTTTTTGAGCTCAAGCCAAGCCCGTATAGTTATTGAGCCTGAGCTTGAGCTTTGTGTGGAAAGCTCGTTTAGGCTCATCGAGCCTTGTGTAGTTTTAAGTTTTTCCTCTTTTAGACTTCTATGTATTTACTTTACACTACACAACCAAGCTCGAGCCGAGCTTTGGCTCGTTTAAGGCACTACATGAGCTCGAGACGAGCTTCGGCTCGTTTAAGGCACTACATGAGCTCGAGACGAGCTTCGGCTCGTTTAAGGCACTACATGAGCTCGAGACGAGCTTAGGCTTAGTATATAAAAAATAAAAACTTATATAACTAATAAACAAATAATAAACGAACCGAGCCTGAGCTTGAAAAAACAACTCAAGAGCCGATCTCGAGCTTTAGAAATAGCTCGAAATGAGCCGAGCTCGGAGCTCTAGTAAGTCAAAACAGGCAGAGCTCGGCTCGAGTCATTTACACCCCTGGGAACAATTTATTTGAATTCAAGTTAAAGTTTATCTTTTTATCGTTTGGCGGATATTTAGTTACCTATTTTTATCTCTTGGATTATTTAGTATAAAGTATAAACAGAGGCCTAGGATTTAATGTTTAGTTAATTGATCTATGTTTCAGAAACGCGTGTAAGCTTTAAAGCTTGCCGACCAAATCATTCGGTTCGGAAAGCCTTTGAATATAAGCATTTGTTCTTGAGCCATTTGACTCTGCATCAGGTTCAAAGAATAAAAAGTGTAGTAGCCTATGGTGTCAACAGTTGAATTAACTAGATTCAAATTCACCCCAGCTCATGATCCCATTGCATAACTAACTTGAAGCAGATCCAATAGTAAATAAGAGAACATGTCTACAGATCCAATAGTAAATAAGAGAACTTGAAGCATTCACACTACTCTTATCAAGCGATAAATAACTACTAACTATGTATTCACAATACTTTTTCTATCATCAAAATCAGGTATAACAGACAGCAGATAATCAATGTGATTCTAATGTTAAACAACTAGATGAAATTGTTACGCTTCCGCATCAATTACATCATGACTTTGTCAAGTTCTTTCTTTAAAATCAACAATCCATAAGTCTTACATGATATCTATTGTGATACATGGCATCTGAATCCGGTTTAATGTGATTATGTTGAAATAACTAATAGTTGTATGATGATGATCTATAGCTTGCAGATGTTTTTTTGTCAAGACTCATAATGATAATAGCTTATCTATGTATGTGTGACTATCTATCTAACCTAACAATCAATATGTGTGAAAGTTCATGATCTAATTCAAAGTGTACTAATTAATAATCTCTATTCTTTTAAAGTTACTGCATCTGATCATTTCAGTTTGAAGAAACTATAATACTAATACAGAATGTAATGTAATGTAAAAGTAAGTAGCTTGTAATTAATTGATTATAAATATAAAGGTATACCTTTGGAAGGGAAAATCTAGCGTGTTGATCTCCAGATTAAACGTCGTCTTGGGAACATCGAACGAAGGATTTCACTGATCAAAGATCGTCGGTGACTTGTAGTTTTGGAATTTAGGGTTCTTAATTCATTCAAATTAACCCCCAAATTAAGTTATTCTTTTTCTTTTTACCACCAAAGAACAAAAAGCCCAGCTATACCCAATTGTAAAAAGCGACTCTATATATACATTGATGTGCTCAAGCTCAACGTCTTCTGTAACAAAGAAACATGTCGTTTAAAGGCCCACTTTGATAAAACCCGTTTGAAATTGATTCAAACTTAAGAACTCACAGCCTCCATCTACATCTCCACTTCCCCTTCAATAGCTAAAAACTCATTGGATATAAAATACATTTTAACTATTAAATATTTCTACGGTTGATAAATATATATATATATATGGAAGGTTAACGTATAAATGAAATTAACGTGCTAAATTATACTCTACTTGATTCTCACGTTTAGCACGTTAATACTTGTATATATAATTACTCTACTTGATTCTCACGTTTAGCACATTAATTTCATTTATACGTTAACATATTTGAAAAGAAAAAAAGAAAAGTTCATTATTAAATTAATATTCTTTTAAAGTAATTATAAAGTTAATTCTTTTATAAATAGAAAAAAAAACTATTTGTTTTAGATACAATAATGTATTTTTTTAGTCACTATATAGTCTTATAGTGAAGTGTGAATCAACATATTGTTACCTGAATTAGCAAAATGTGATGTCTGACAACAATATAACAGAAAACAATCTTCGCAAGGGCCATAACTCTACGATAATCCACCGCAAAGCTTCGACGTGTTTGAAGCAATGCATATTAGCCTACACCAAGTGGTTAGGTACCAAGACCCATACAATTCTTCTTATAGACTAAATTCCTAAAAAAAACTTAGCAGATTGCATCACTTGATCAATTATCGAGTCACACAACATGTGTTATTTCCATCTAGCAACACATTTCAATAACATCAGCACAAAACCAAGTTCACACATAAATCTAGCTAATCTAAGCATTCACAAAGCTAGTGTAAATGTTAAGCACATCACCCTTGTGTGCTTTGTCACATGATATCTTTATGAAGTGAAAAACTAAACTTTAAAAGATGCACCAAAAATACATTAGATACCCTTATAATAAGAGCTAAGGAAAAAAATATTAACCAACAATATTTTAATTGTGTTTGTCAAGAAACATCAATTTCACACTAAATTCTAAAATACACCTTAAAAGGCGGACCTTGATTTTCACAAAATGCATTTAAGCATGAGTCTGCATTCCATTAAAACCCGAAATGAAAAATCAATTGCTTTCATTGAGAGTCGAACTCAAGACCTCCCGCTTACTAAACGGGTGCTCTAACCAACTGAGCTATGAAAGCAAGTTAGCATACATAACCTATAAATTTATATCCCCTTTTTGTTCAAACTCTCATTTCCCACCACATCAAGTGGATCAGGTTGCAATGGTGCACCACACCACAAAAACAGATTACATTATTCCAACATCACATATCAGTGGAACCAAACTGTGAATGTATGCATTTCATAACTACTAAAACATTCATCAACAGTAGTTCAAAGAAAAGAAATATTGTTGGAAAACGAGTAATTTGTTCTTGAATATACCATAAACATTCCAACCCGGGTGTCACAAACCATTTCCTTAATATCTATTGTTACATACTTTGATACCATGTAAAGATTGATAAAACGAAATACTTTGATTGATTATCCCCAAATGATACAAGCCCAAATTATATACAAACAAGAACTAACTAACTGGTTAACTACCTAACAAACTATTAACAGAATAAATATAAAAAGGGTAAAGTAGTAATTTGACTTTATCAAGTCAACAATGCCAGATAAGAATTATAGTACCTCTAGCCTCATTACACAACCAGAAATGGGATTCATGAGGAAGAATAGATTCCTGCCTAAAATGTGAAAACCTGATGGGAAGGAAGGAATTTAGTCCTTGTTCCAATCGTGGCATCAAGAAAAGTGATGGGATCGATTAATTAGCACATTTCACGATTGCTTGCCCATGAAATGTTTTGAAGAAAGCTTTGATCTTTATCACAAAAGAAAAGCTCTTTATTATCATGAAGATATAGATATTGAAAAATTGTTTAAAATCTTTAGTATGTTACTTAGAAAACTTGAGAGATTTCTGATTCAAACGATGAATTGATCAATGATCATCTAGGTCTATTCTAAAGTCGACAAGTAGGACACGACCTTAACCTCATCAACTAACAATATAAACGGTTGCTATTATTTACTTATCCTATCAAGCAGCGAATAACTAAATATATACGCTACTTTTTCTCATTAAGATCAAGTTGAAATAACGAACGCCAAATTAATGTGACTCTATTGTTAAAGAAGACGGTTGAGGCCATGTGCACCATGATCAAGCAACCCGAATACTCAATGAGGAAATATGTCTACAAGTTCATGTTTAATTCCAAACTTCAAATCTTCTAAACTATACTAAATGAATCTACAAGTTGTTTAACACAAGTGTTATATTAGAATAAATCTCCAAAATTATAAAAATAAAAAGTATGCTTTCATTGAGAGTCGAACTCAAGACCTCCCGCTTACTAAACGGGTGCTCTAACCAACTGAGCTATGAAAGCTATTTGTTGTAAAATCGTACATTTTTTTCTCATTTACTTACGAACCCACTGAGCTCACAAAAGTACAGTACAATTTCATTGCATATTGTGCCTAAAACACCCCTACAAAAGTCGAAACATGTTTACAGTTATACCAATGATTCCAAAAAACATTACATATCAATAAGGTAGCAAACCACTACAACATACATCAAATAAAGATTTAACTCAACAAAATTTATAAAGTGGCACTAATCTGTGCTGTCACAACTGCTGGATTAACTAACTTCAAACCCCAACTCATATCTTCACAATGCCGAACATGCGGAACTACCAAACCAGTATCCGTCCCGGTCCTCTTTTTACAGTCAAAAAACGGAGGAGCGTGGAAACACGGCTCGATCGACATGGCCCGAGTACAAGCCAGATTCGGGGTCGTTTCATTCTCGGGCTTGTACAATATCCACGGGTTCAACCCTCCAAGACTTTGAGCCACGTACCCGAAAGTTGACCACGAGCTCGTGATTAATTTATCGGTCAAACTTAGCAAGTACATTTCCGCCCATGCTTTTCGGTGATGCATCTTCTTCTCGGTTTGTTGATACCCTTCGTGACTCGGTTGAAAAACTTCGATAACTTCACCCGTTTCCGTCGGGTATTCCCAGTACATGTCTCTTATTTTTTCGAAATACCCGGAGCTTAAAGAAGTCAACAGAACCGCTTTTGACTTTTGGGTTCCGGGTGAGGTGATAAAAGACTCGTTTTGGTTGATATTTGGAAGAACGTTGTTGTCTAATGAACACGCGAGTATTTGATCTAGAATGTACTGAAACGGGCCGGGCCGTGTGTCGAAAACACGGACCTGGATCCCGATTCTTTCGTCTGCGTGTGCTAAATAAGAATCATAGTACCGCGTTATAAGTCCCCAAACGGGATTCGTGGGGAAGAATAAATATCTCCCGATAAAGTGAAAAACCGTTTCTTTTTCCGGGAAAAGATTATGTAGCTCTTGTTCGAAAGACGGCATCAAGAAAAGTGACGGGACGAAGTAATTATCGGATTTCATGATTACCCATGTCGCGTTTTGAAGAAGGCTTTGATCTTGATCACAAAAGAATAACTTATCATGATCGTTATAATCATGAACCAGATGAAGATACACGTATGATGATAACGAAGTGTTTGAAGTCTTTAACATGTTACCGAAACACTCGGGAGAGTTCTGATTCAAGCTCTTGAATTGATCGATAATCGGGAAATCGAGCGGAAGTAACCAGGAGGCTTCGGGAAACGGTTCACAGAACAGATCATCAAGGTCAACTCCACGGTCAACAAGTAACACACGATCCGTTAACAGGGCGTAAAGAAAAGCCGACCCCAAAGTCAAGATTCTGTTCCCGAGCCCGCTATACGACACCCAAACCAAATAGTTACAGTCTGTGGTTTCTTGGTTCGTTTCACCGTTCCTTAGGTTTGTTACATGTCGCTTGTAGGATTCTGTGTGGGGTCCGCAACGTTTGTGAAGGGCTTCGTATCTTCGTAATTTGGAAATAAGATATGAAGACGGTTTGTATGGTGATTCTTTACGGTACGACGCTAGTTGGTGTCTACTGAGGCAAGAATCTTCATCAAATTGACCCGACAGAAGCCCGTTAAGTAGCTTGTCTTCGTGCTCAAAATTTGATGAATGTAGCTTCTTCTGGTGATTTACAAATTCCGCCAACGGTTCGTCTTCTTGTACTAAATCTACTACACAAATAAGTGAAGTAAATAATCAAATAACTGAGTTTCTAACATACATGAGGGGTGAGCAGTAACCAAAACATTAACCGAGACCAAACCAAAAACCAACGAAACTGAATCGAAATCAACCAAAAACCAAATTAACCAAAAACCGGTTATCGGTTTATTTTGTACCCTCAGTTAACCGAGATTAACCAAACCGAACCATTCATATTTTCATATATTTCTAGCTTTTATACCTCCGTCTCATGTATTTTATGTATTAATAAGCAAAAATTTTAGCCCAAGTTTGGTTTTGGCGATTAACCAAACCAAACTGAAAACCAACAAACTAATCGAATAAACCGAACCAAATAACTGAAAACCAACTGCTTAAAAAAAAGATAACTGATGACTTCGGTTTCAGTTTCAGTTTAGGGCAATAACAGAACCTATGCAGTCGATATCACCGATATATCAGTGATAGATATATCGGTTATTGGTCCCTTGGCGATATATAAATCAGAATATCAGTTCAGAATATCGGTACCGATAATATCAACGATATTGACCGATATTGGACTAATATTTGACCAATATGTCACCGATATTCCCGATATCAATGTTTTAAGTCTTAATTATCAACTTTTAGTGTTCAATGTTAATGTTTTAAGTCTTACTCAATTCTTACTTGCTACGATTGTTAGTGTTTTGCAATTTGCAAGAGGTTAATTTGTTGATGATATGAGACTATACTGAATTATTAGTGTTAGATTGCTATATATATATGAATTTTACATGATGTTAAAATTACCAATATCCCACCGATATCTCACTGCGATAACCGATATCTCAGAATATTTTTTCGCATTAACTGCTTAGAACATAACTCTTTTTGCAACATGCACATTACTTCAGATCCATAAAACTTTACCATATGAACCTTTATAGATATATAGTTAAGGCCGAAATAACTTTACAGATCTGGAAAAGTGGAAATGGTATATGCTATATATTTACAGCTTGCATATTACACTAGATTTGACCATTTCAGTTTAACTATTTATAGATAACAAATATTAACACAATGTAATGCAAAACAATAATAAATAAACAGCATCAATATACCTCTGGGATGAGCAACATCAAGAACCCTAGCATCAGCAACAGTCCAAATATTATTATTATTATTTCCACTAAAATCTTTAAAAATAACAGAAATTGAGAACAAAGCAGAAAACCCCATCAAGCAAACAACAAAACCCCCAATTAACTTCAATGGGTTTAACCCAAATCTTGTGGGTTGGTCCCGGGTTACATCTGGGTCACCAAGATCCGAATACTTGGGTAGATCATTTGAATTCTTGTTTAATCTTCTCATGTCTACTACCATAAGAAACAAAGCCCAGGTCAAAGGTGTTGACTTTTTGTATAGCAATGGTTGTGAATTGGTGTCTGTGTGTGTAAAAAGGTGTGTGTGTGTGTGTGATTCTTTGATGGGTTATTAATGGGTTGAATGTTGAATTGATTGCGGCTAATTTTTTATTTTTTTTGTTTTGTTTTGTGGTGGGTTGTAATTATGTGGTTGACGGTGACTGTTATTATTGGTGTCGGTGGCAATGTGACACGTTGTGCGTGATTGGTTCCAAACAACGTTGGATGATTTTTTTTGGTTTTTAAAAGTTGGGTATTTAAGGTTTCGATTTAGCCCAAGAAAGAACAACATAGAAGGCCCAAAATCCCAAATAATAATTTTAACAAGTGATGTGTGTAGAGGTGCACAAAATATCCGATTCCAGATCTGACTCGGAACAAGTTTTTACTCGTCTCCGACTTGTGGGTATGACCAGAAGTACTATGATTTCTTCCCAGAACCGGAATCGACCCAGGCTCGCCGAAACCAAAAATACCCGGTCAAAACCCGACCATGCCCGAAAAAACCCGGAAAACCAGGTCAAATACCTGACTATACCCTAACCCGGTTCCGGTTTATGAAAATACTCGGTTTGTGCATCTCTAGATGTGTGTTAGAAAAATGATTACTTCAAGCCCGTGTGATAGCTACTTTCATCTTCATAATTTAATGGTTAACCTGGCTAATTGGTAATACTCAATTCGTCTGAATCCGAACATTAGGAATGGTATGGGGTTCAGTTTTTATAAACGTTGTGATTTGTTTTCAGGTCGGATCTGGTCCAAACCTTGATGGTCCTCCGTTTTGGACAGAGGAAACCCGATTCCAAATCAACGTGAAATCATCTTCCCTTTTCATTCCCTAAATTCATGGTGTCGTCTCTAACTTCTCTAAACATTTTTTTTTGAATAATAGTCTTTAAATAATTAAAAAGTAAATTAATAAAAAAATGTTATTTGGCATGTTTTTTTAAAGACTTCGTTGCAATCAGTGGCGGATCCAAGATTTTTTTTCAATGGGTTCACTGTTTGGGTCAGTTGACGGTTCGAGTCCATTTGAAGGTACGGGTCATTTCGAAGGTTATCACCGGTTAGATTTATCACATAATAAATATACGTTACAGTAATAAAAAACAAACATCATCATTAGAAGCTGATATTAATAATTGTCAAACTTAACAAACATGTTCACGCAAATAAACTTGCAAAGTGATTAGACGTTAACAAATGTGAAAAAAATACAACTAACAGTGTCAATTTATAAAGCATGATCATGGACTTATGCTTAAATCGATTTGGCTTACGTAAACGCCTCCTTGGCCGTGACTGGCGGCCCGATTCATTCTGTGGACATGGATACCTCGAAATAAATATTCAATTTTTCAACAAACAACATATAGATAATCAATAAAAATTCATATTTGTCAATCAAGCAATGAATATTCTAAAACTACGGCTACAAAACTTTAAATATACAGATTATAAATTATAACCATGTTGCGAATGACATGCCGAAAGAGGTGTAAATTGGTCAAATACAAATCTGTATGCTACACGTTTGATGGTAGCATCATCGACTGCATCAATCATGAGAGACAATTATATGAGAATTGTACAATATATGACCATATATACACTAACATCATTTGTGATTGCGTGATCAGATCATTTTGTCACCAAGAAACTAATAGAGGAGACCAGGGGTTGGGAAATTCTCCATAATTTTCATTCTTTTTTATTGTATCAGAAATGGCTTATAAGCATACCAACATAAACAAAATGGAGTACTGGACTAAAGCACAATAACCATTGTTCAATTTGTGGTTGAATGATATTACATGGTGTATCACAAACATAATTACTTAATAACCATATAGCTAAAATAAAAAATAAAACCGGAAGTTACCAGTTATTAAAATAAAAATAAAGGTTGGCTTTAAGAGGGAATCGAACATGGGCTCTTACATTGAAAGGCTTATTGTTTACCACCAGGCCACTTTTCTAGTTAATGTATGGGTTCACTCACAATTTATATATGGGTTCACTCTCATCTTTTATATGGACGCTCTATATAAAATCCGAAACTCAGTGGGTTCCCGTGAACCCGCACCCATGCACCTAGATCCGCCCATGATTGCAATTGGTAGTCAAAGGGACTCCGAAAGGCTTACCATACGCATATAACCCATCTTGCTCGAGTTCAAACCCTATAACCGCGGTGCTACCCTATTAGTGACATACACTTATTTTTATCGAGCCATGACCTCATAGACGTTCTCACAAAATTCATGTCACATATGTTGTTTGAACCCTAGTAGATCCCTTTGCCTCACACTTATCCTCACTAGTATATATTTACTAACTAAGCCAATAATAATCTTTGAAAACATGTTTTTTATTTTAATTTGGAAGTTTTAAGTTGTGTATGTTGATATTTTAATTTGAATTGAATACATAACAATGAGATTTGGGAAGTTATAGACTTTTGAAATTCTATATCAAAACTTTAACACACTTAAATGTGTAAAACGTTATTAAATTTGGTAAATTATAACTTTCATATAACTTAGCTGTGGTGGTTACTTCGAATCATCGTGGGCATAGTGGGTCGGTTTCTTTATGTCTTGCAAGCCTATAAATATACACATTCATCTTCATCTTCACGTAAGAATGTAACAATGAAATAACTTATAACACAAGTAACCAACTTACAAGAGGCAAAGTATCTCTGCATGATGTTTCTCATTTACACGTTATACTTTCCTTCATGAGTTCCACTTCCTCTTGTATTTATCTTTATATTCAAATTCAACTACAAAAACACACCTTATAAGTTACCAAATTAATCACAACCATCTCTTTGTCACACACTTGCAATAATAATAATATTAATATGGGTTCCCTTGTAGACCGATCCGAGATTGTTTTCTTCGACTTAGAAACCACCATCCCGACCCGAACCGGACAGCCGTATGCCATTTTGGAATTCGGGGCCATATTAATATGTCCTAAGAAGCTAACCGAACTTGACAGCTACGATACGCTTGTTAGACCACTTGATCTCTCCCTCATTACACCATCGTCGGTTAACGCCAATGGTATCACTGCTAACGACGTCGTTTCCTCCCCGACGTTCGCAGAGATTGCCGACAAGGTTTACGACGTCTTGCATGGTAAAGTTATCTTCTTTTTTGTGTTTATGGGTCATGCCCGTTTTGAAAAAAAAAGGTAAACTTTTAACATTTATGGTCAGAATGATCATTCTGGACCGTCAAACTTTGAAATTTTTTTTGTCAAAACGGTTATATGAAATTTATCTGGATGGCCATTATGACAATAAGATGGTCAAACTTTGAAATTTTTTGGTCAAAATGGCATTTGACATATCAGGATAGCTGTTTGAAATTGTTTGGGATTAGATGTCACATGATGTGACATGTATAGGTGACCCATGTTTTTGTAGTTGCCTAATGATTGGTGCTTATGACATCTTGCATGGTAAAGTTATCTTCATTTTTGTGTATTTTATTAGTCAATGGCTGTTTTGAAAAAAAAAGTCAACTTTGAAAATTATGGTCAGAACCAATGTTGTAAAATCGCTAGTTGGCCAGTGGGCCGTAGGGTGGGGATTAGTGATTAATCGATTTAATATATAATTTTTAGTCTTATATATATAAACGCATACATTTTTATATGTAATTTTCAGTTTATACATACGCAAACACATTTTGCCCGGAAGTTGGCTTAATCTCACTGAAAACCGCTGATTTTGGCCGGAAACCGCCGATTTAGGCTAGAATCTCATTAGAAAAATCCGATTAAGTCCGATTAAACTTGATTTTGGCAGGATATGACCATTGACCGATTAGCCCAAAAATAATAAGTGAAGTGGGGACTAACGATTATTAGGGGATTAATATCGGAACATATAGGATTAAACTTTGAAAATTTTTGGTTAAAGAGCTGCCTGTCAGACTTGACGGCCATTTTTTACAACAGTCTGTCAAACTTTGAAATTTTTTTGTCGAAATGGCGTCTAACCTATCCAAACAGCCGTTTGAAATAGTTTGGGATTAGATGTCAATGTTTTTTTGTTGTTGCCTAATGATTAGTTTTTGGTGAACAATGAATCTGGTTTCTAAATGTATGATGGTTTGTTTGACATGCAGGCAGAATATGGGCTGGTCATAATATACTAAGGTTTGATTGTGTGAGGTTAAAAGAGGCCTATGAGCAGATAAATAGGCCGCCTCCGGTACCGAAGGGAACCATTGATACATTGGTTTTATTGACTCAAAGGTTCGGGAGGAGTGCCGGTAACATGAAGGTGTATTTCCAAATTCCTTTTATGTAGTTTTTATTTTATCATAAATGATTAGAATCTTGATATATGATGTTTATGTATGAAAGGTTTTGTTGATAGATTTGTTTAGGATCAAATATCAGTATATCACATTAGTTGCTAACACGGCATGTAAATAATCAGGTTTTCTTTATCATTTCTAGCCCGTTTGATAAATGTGTCATGTTTTAGTTGACCTGAGTTCAAAATATTATTTAAAGTATACGTTTTATTAGGTAAAATTTAACTCATTTGTTACAACCGTTTATGACCCATTAAACCTGTTTATAACTCTTTTACAACCCTGTTTGACTCGTTTAGATAAATGGGTTACACAGGTCGTGTTAGAAGTACACAACATTTAAATGTGTCCAAAATATGGTTGATATCTTTGACACGAATAAATATATAGAAATTATCACATGGGAAATGCTCTTATACTTTTTGATCAAGATCTGATTTTTGTTCACATATCGGATATGTGCATCGTTTAATGGCTTTGTAGAAAACCTTATAATGATATGACTGTGTCAAGTGACTTATTTAGTTATTTAACTTTTCCTATGCTAATGAATTGCATGTATTCAGATGGCCACTATAGCTGCACATTTTGGGCTTGGACAGCAAAGTCATCGGTAATTTTTCGTTTTTTAAGATCAAAATTTATATAATCAAGGAAAAAAAAATTAAGACTGACTTCTGTTTCTTCAACAATTACTTACAGGAGTTTAGATGACGTTCGATTGAATTTTGAAGTCGTCAAGTGTTGTGCCACGGTTCTTTTCTTGGTAATTTCTCATTAAAGCATTCATTTTTTCATTCTTGAAGTATTAAGCATTGTCGTCTTAGCATTCGGTCAACGGGTTGGGTTGACCTGAAACACTTTTTTTAAATGTTCATGCAGGAATCAAGCCAACAAAATCCCGAAAACAATTTGCCTCCTTTGAATGCTAGTACCATTAATAATAATAACAGAAATTACTCTACAAACCAAGTTGAATCTGTTAACCCTCGACCCAGCCCGTTTCAAACGGGCCCATCTGCAGACCAAATGGAGACCGAAACCCTTCAGTCAAATGAAGCCATAATGCAAGAATCATCTACCACCACTCTATCCACCGCGTTCAGCAACAATAACGAATTCATACACCCTGACTCGGTTTCATTGCCTTCAATAACTGTAACCGTTGCTCCGTTTATTAACGGGCCCAACAAGATACGAATACTTCACGGAAACACCCCTATGCAGATCCATTGCGTTGGCTTGAAAATCCGGTTCGATTTATGCACACAGTTCGTTGATCATGTTGGAAACCCACGCCTAAGTTTTGTAGTCGATGCAAGCTCTTCAAATCTTTGTCGCATACTTGATGCGTGTGATGATATTTCTAAAAGATTTGTGGATGATGGAAACTCTCAGTGGAGACCCGTTGTAACTAGAAACCCGGGCTTTGTTAACTCGCCTACTATTAGATTGCAGTAGGTTAATTTTTTTCGACTTTTGAGTATTGCTGCTTAAACATGCTAATTTGTTAATATGTGGTTTGTGCAGTTTACCGACTATGGCGGAAGATAGTACCAGATGGAGTACTGAGATTTACTACAAGAATTTATCATCAGTTCCGTGCAGCGAACAACTTGTTTCGAATCGGTATGCTGATGTGGTACAAGTTAATTCGTTGTTTCGTCCGGGGTACTTGGTGGATGCATACTTCTCTTTAGAGTTATACAATTATCAACAAAACGTTGGCATCCGTTTAGTCGCTAAGAAGTTGATTATTCATAGTAGCTGATTATTAGCTGACGGTTGGAAGGAGTTGTTAGTTATGGCTAATATATGACTAACACTGACAGTGTTGATGTGCAATGTAGAATTTCAGTTGATTTAAAACTTATTTATCTGTGTTTCTTATTTATATTAAAATCGATATGCTTCGATACATTTATAACCTTTCACAATCTGAAACTATAAACATATATAATATGACAGGTTTTTGGTTCTATAGTTTATAACCTTTCATGAATGTTTGCTGTTGTAAGTAATAATATGTTGTGTTGTTACATCAAACTTTGAAGTCGTGTGCCCTGTTTCTTGATTACAATATTTGGTTCAGTCACATGTCAAGTGTCCTATACATAATAATGAGGAATGGTCATGGTTTGGATGTATCATAAATAAGCTTAAGAAGAAAATAACATGCACATAACTCTATTAGCAACAAATATCTAAAGTAGAATTACTTAAAATATTTCACTTGATAAAAGTTATGAGGCCTATAAACACCCTTAATAAAATTTTAAAAAACATCTTAGTTTTTTATATCACCTCCTTTATTTATCTTGTAAACCTATCTTGTAAACCACACTATTGGTGAAATTACGAATATAAAACTGCCCGAGCAAGTAGACGGAGTGAAGGAGTGAAAGATAGGGATGGTTTGCAGAAAATATATTAAAAATTATTAAAAAAAACAAATATGAGTAAAATTAATTATAATAATGTAATATAAAAAAAACAAAAAAAACGATTAAGAGGTCAAACACGTCGTGAATGACGCGTTGGGGACTAAAGGGTCATGAAAGACGTGTTTGGTAGACAAACAGGTCGTGAAAAACGCATTGAGGCTAAACATGTCGCCAAACACGTGTTTATAAATGAAGTTATGGGAACAATAATGAAATATCTCTTTATTAATATGATATTTTTATATATTTTCCAATTTAGAGAGATGGAGTGAAGGAGCAAGAGGTTGGATCTAATTGCAACGGAAAAAAAAATTCTGGTACTCAAATTGAGAAGTTTAAAAGGAAAATTCCTAAGATGTTTCATTTTAAAAGAGAGATTCCAATTATGTATCTTAAAAATCAAATTCCTTCTTTGTCCCCTTACTAACGGGTCGTCGGCTCTACGTTAGGAGTTCGAGACGACATGTTTATTAATTTGCCGTCTCCCACCATGTTAGCTCGAAACCCGTCGTCTCACCCAGTGGCGAAGCTTGGACATATACGTCGAGGGGGCCGGACTCAACACGTATAAAAAATTTCATAAACTAGAGGGGTGTGGGCTCAAACTTTCGGCCGGAAACGAGTAAATTTACATTATGTATAAAAATTTTCGACCGAAAAAAGATAAATTTACACTTCTGAGCGAAAATAACAAAGGGGCCGAACTCAAAATTTCGGCCAGAAACGAGTAAATTTACACTATTTATAAAAATTTTCAAGTGAAAAAGGATAAATTGTCACCACCGAGCGAAAAACGGAGGGGCTGGGCTCAAAATTTCAGTCGGGAACGGGCAAATTTACACTATGTATACAAATTTTTGACCGGAAAATGATAAATTTACATCACCGAACGAAAAAACGGAGGGGTAGGGGCCACCCCTGGCCCCAATTAAGCTGCGTCACTGGTCTCATATGTTTGCTCAAAACTCGTTGCTTATCCATATGTTAGCTCAAAACTTATCGTCTCCCCCATCATGTTAGCTAAAAAAAATTCTACCTTATCTTTACTAAAAACATGGATTAAAAGTATAGTTAGTTTATATTAAATTAGATTAGATTGGAGATATGAGTTTTAATTTTATGCAAAGACATTCTTAGTTTATTATTTATTAATAAATTAATAATAAGTAACAACTTGTAAAATGGCCATGGATCCTCAAACCAACTTACAACTGTCCTAGTCAAACACCAGTTAGCTTTAACAAAAGTAAACAAAACACAAAACAAAACATGACACAATACTTTTACGCCTTTATCGTACCAAACAAATCCACTCCAAAAGCTGCAAACTTATCATTTTTACCAAATCAAATCTTCACCTATATTATATACATCCACTCCCAAACATTATAAACAAACATTAAACAATAACAGTCGGTGGTACTTACTTCATCATGGAACCCAATCACCCATAAACACTCATCTCCAAACCCCCAGGTTACATAACAATAACAATAACAATGGGCAACACAACCCGAACCACCCAAACCACCCGCGGCAAACGCCACATCCACAAAACCTTAAACAACATCAAGATCACCATCCTTTGTGGCCTAGTCACAATCCTTGTCCTCCGTGGCACTATCGGCTTCGGTTCCTTGTCCTCCGACTGGAAACCCAGGCCATTATCGAAGAAACGAATCGGATCTTAGCCCAGATCCGATCCGATCAGGATCCTGAGGACGATCCTGAAGATGTTATAAATTTAAACCAAACTAGTATTATTTAAATGACACTTATACCCTTGGTGCCAAGATCTCAAATTGGGACCAAGAGAGGGGTTTATGGCTTGAACATAATCAAGATTTTCCAAATGTGGTTAACGGGAAAGCCCGAATAATGCTTGTCACCGGGTCTCCACCGAGCCCGTGTGATAATGCAATTGGTGATCATTACTTGTTGAAATCCATTAAGAATAAGATTGATTATTGTAGGATTCATGGGATTGAGATTGTGTATAATATGGCTCATTTGGATAAGGAGTTGTCGGGTTATTGGGCGAAATTGCCTTTGATTCGGAGGCTAATGTTGTCGCATCCGGAAGTCAAGTGGATTTGGTGGATGGATAGTGATGCATTGTTTACGGATATGGTGTTCGAGCTTCCGTTATCGAAGTATAATGATCATAATATGGTTATTCACGGGTACCCGGATTTGTTGTTTGATCAAAAGTCTTGGATTGCTTTGAACACCGGGAGTTTTTTGTTTCGGAATTGTCAATGGTCGCTGGATTTACTCGAAGATTGGGCGCCAATGGGGCCGAAAGGCCCCGTTCGTGAAGAAGCGGGGAAGATTTTGACGGGTAGTTTGAAAGGACGGCCTTCGTTTGAAGCCGATGATCAATCGGCTTTAATCTATTTATTGATTACGAAACCCGAGTGGATGAAGAAAGTTTTTATTGAAAACTCTTATTTTCTACACGGGTATTGGGCGGGTTTGGTGGACCGGTATGAGGAAATGATGGAGAAGTATCACCCGGGTTTGGGTGATGAGAGATGGCCGTTTGTGACGCATTTTGTCGGGTGTAAGCCGTGTGGGAGTTACGGGGATTACCCGGTTCAAAGGTGTTTGAGTAGTATGGAACGGGCGTTTAATTTTGCGGATAATCAAGTGTTGAAGTTGTACGGGTTTAGGCATCGGGGACTTTTGAGCCCGAAGATTAAACGGATTAGGAATGAGACCACGAATCCCTTGCAGTATGTAGACGAGTTTGATATTCGGCATTCGGCTCAACGGGTTAGCAAGTAGCAACTGATCAACCATTGTTGTCAAGAGGTGATAATATTTAAGGGTTTTTGAGTTTTGAACAAGTTATAGTTTAATTTGTTACCTGTATTTGATTTGGTTCAAAACATTGTAGAATTTTTTGTTACACTACTATAAAATCCTTAATATATTGTAGCTTTTGAAATTGTTTTAAAATAAAAGTGAATAGAGGGTCACTTAGTCTTCGGTTAGACATTTTATCGAACAGTTGACGGGCAAGATGTCACGGGTTGATGCGAGTCATGCCGCGGCGAGTTGACTTTGTTTTGATAATGTGATTCAAATCATGATTTTTGATTACGGGAATCTCTTTTATAATTACAAGATCGAGATCCGATCCGATACACATTTTATTTAATTGTTTGACATTATTGTTTCTATAAGTTATTAAATTTAAGTATTTAACAACCTTTATTAAAGTAACAACATAAATAAATCTATGTACTTTTTTAGAAATTGAGGCATTCATGCCGGTTTTAGGCATATGCTATGTTAGTTTGTCGTGCTACATGTCACATTCGGTGTTGGTTCTAGGTATATTGTGTCATCATGTTTCAATATGTCAACTAATTTGAGTAATTTGTTTACTGGTCGAGTCAATAAAGTTTAATGAAAATTCTAATTATATACACTTTGGGATAAAAAAATACATATAATGAGTCCCATAAATTATGTCATGATTATCCATTATTTATTGTATAATTGCGTACCTGGGGAATGAATTCGATCAATGATGCAAACCTATAATCATGATTTCAATATTACTTTCTTGAACAATTGCCTGGATTAATCTCTGAATCGTGAATCACTTTCAGATAAACCTATTTACGGGTTACACACAATTATTTATCGGATAAGACAGAGATTTATGTAGTTGGAATTGAATTTTGAAGAATCTGTGATTGTGATGAAGAACAAGAGAAAGTAACCGCCTCTTCTGTTCTTTCTATGCGATCAAGTTGGGAATCCCAGAGAATAAAACCATCGGTTTATGTAAACCGATTTCCATCTCTTATCCCACATAAGCCCAAATAATTATTTAGAAGGCCACCTATTATTATACTTAAGCCCAAGTATAGCCACATAATAAATTCAAATAACATTTAGAATTAAATTTAGCCCGCACTCCCGTGTCACCTAACTCGTTTAATCTCTATATTTTCTCGATCGACAAGTTAATCCAATAACACTAAAATAACCAACATTATTATATGTAAATATTTGATGCTCCTTGCATAGGTTCAAAAGAGTGTACATATGACACGAAACTATGAAAGTAAAAAGTAGAAGAACAAGGGCATGCCTTGCAATGAAAGTAAGAACAAACATTTGATATATACTATGTTTGTTACATTGCATTCATTATCTACAAATGCATATTATTTTTCTAAGTTAAAAAAAACACCAATCACCTTCTTAATTTCCTTTTAAAATATATCTTTCAAAGAAAATGTTGAATCCATCCATATTCATCCAATTAGTAAGCCTACATTATTATTTGTAAGTGTTTGATTTTTTCATCCAGCATTTGAGTATTTGACCATCAAATATCCAATATGTATGTTATCTAATACTTTATGAGTGTCAATTTGCATCTGTTGAATTTGATTACAAAATCAACCTTTGGTTTTGTACATTTTCTTATAGGCATTTTTGAATATATTATACATATTCGTTTTCAGCCATCTTTGGTTCATTCGAAGGTATGAATCGCCCGTTCTTGGTGCGTCATTACGGTGTCCAAAATCCAAATAAAGCTTAATGCTTCAGATTGGGGCTAAATGAGATCCGGCCCATTAAGCCCAATGTAGCCCACATCCTTGTATCCCAATGGCCCACTCCATATTCAAACAAGGCGCATTGAATAAATGGTTGATATTCTTTCTTTTAGTAAAAGTCGACTTGCAATGATTGAACTTTAAACTACTTTATTTCTGTTTTTTTTAACGGCTAACAAACACAAAATTGCTTAGATACTTCGTATAAATAACCTAATGGCTTTCTAACCATTATTTTACATTGTAAATGACAAACTACTTTACTTCTAAACACTTTCAAGAAATTATAACAAATCGCAGTTTTTTCTAAACCATCACAAATAACGGGTAAAATATCTTGGTCGTCATAAATTAATAATAAACCATACATCACTTACGTTGTCACCTATCTCTTTATGTAACATATACAACTTAATTATATCAATGACTTTAACATCACTTATAGATACGGTAGAAGTTACTTAACATACCAATCTTTTATCCTTTATACAAAGTTATAATAGCATGGGTGGGTTCATTACTTCATAATTTAACATGTCTTCAAGTGGTGTATCTATCTGTAACCGGTCCTTGATTGAAATTGTTTTGTAATATTACGTTATATTTGGATTTTAGTCATTATATGCATGTGATAATTGTTGCTTTGTACTCATACATGATTACTTTCTTGATTTGAAGTTTTGGAGAATTGACGTGTGTATGTTTGGGTTGTAAATGAGCCAAGCTAGTTTCAGGGTTGGCCCAACTATTTTGGTGGCATAAAGCGAACAAAAAATCTGAGGCCTTTAAAAAGAATAAAATATCTGGGTTCAAAATTTCAAATTTTTATTCAGATCATTCTTTTTACATTTAATTAAATGAATAAGTTAAATATACAATCAAAATAGTTTAATGTCTAATTAGACACTATATATTATAACATAGGCTGGTTAATGACAATACTAGATTTGCTTTTAAAAGAAACCAACAAAAAGCGAACGTGTTGAAAATACGATACGAAAATAACTTAATTGGAAGATAATACAACATACTTTTTTTCCCTTACTTTGTAATATTAACGGGCTGGCCCTGCCTAACTCGTAAGCTACTTGATATCGACTTGTTAAAAGATTGAATTGAGACGAGCTTTGCTTGATGTCGAGCCACAAATGAGGGTGTTTAATAAATGGAAAATAGTATAATAAACAACATACTTTTTTTTTTCTCATAAAAGTCCATAAACAACTTTTTACACAGTCTCTGTTTACACCCCTAGTATTTTGTATTGGGCTCGGTTCGACTATGTCGTCATGTAACTCTTGATTACCACTATATCTTTTAGTCTTTTCTTTCGTTTCGATTTACAAAAACAACCCACACCAACACATAGTCTAACCTTATAAATTATACAATCACCACCACAACATACGGGTAAACTTTCTTTATTGAATACCGTTAAGTAAATGTTATAATACGTAAATGTTAAATATTTTTGACATGAGAAAAATTAGAAATCATGAAGTAAAATAATTGAATGTTTTTACTTAAGTTTATAATTAGTAATTAATGCAAAACTTGACATGGTAGTTGAGCAACAAAAACAATTTTTTTTTGGTGCTGTTAAACGTACCCCATACTTCATTTTTACTAAATATACTTTCCATGAACTTATTACATAAATTACAATTAGCTCTTAACATTATTTATATACATATTAGTCCCTACAACATTACTTTCATTTGATAACCTCCACTACATATATCAAATTAAAAACTATCAAGTATTACTATTAATTTATTTTTTTAATATTAATATTTTTAATATTAATATTATAAATATTTATAATATATTTTTTAAATTTTAATAGTATATGTATTATAATATCCTTATTTTACCACTTTATCTTTTACAAAATAAACCAAAAACCCAAAACCCGAAACCTGAAACCCTAAAACCTAAACCCTAAACCCGAAACCGAACCCTAAACCCTAAACCCGAACCTTAAACCCGAAACCGAACCCTAAACCCTAAAACCGAAACCCTAAACCGAACCCTAAACCCTAAAACCGAAACCCAAAACCCTAAACTCGAAATCATAAAAAGAAAACGCAACTTGTAAAAAAAATAATATTAAATTCTTACTTTTGTGCTAATTTGGTAATCATATGATTTCAATAGTTAATATGAAAGTTGGTTTTTCCAACGCGGGGGGGGAGGGTATGACAAGCAACCAGGGGGGTACATTTAGCCTAACCTTTTTTTTCCATTTGACCTAGAGTTATTCCTAATCACTTACTAAAAATATAAAATGGTATAATTAATTGTTAGTTTTATGCTTATAGTGAAGAGTTATTTATTCTAAAATACAATTTACCTTCATGCTTTTTATCCCCCCATAGTTTATAAAACTTATTCTTTTCATCATTATATAATATTTATAATTATAATTTATTTGTTATCAGAATTTTCATGTTTTGATATTTGGATATTTATTAGCTTAGAGAAACCAATCCAAATTGACAAAATTTAACAATAATGTACACTTTAACATCTTATAAACAATATCCAATTCAACTCAAACCACCTATTTACCTTTCTTTAGGCTCACCTATCATTGTCAAACCAAAGATACTGAATTCATATGTATTCAAACCGATTAGCCCAAAACCAGAGTCAACGAACACTCATCTTGTTAAAATTCGGTTTTTCAGCACAAAACCGAAAACGAATTCAAATTCACTTTTGATCACTTTGAACTAAGCTCAGTCAAGTTTTTTATTTAACTAAAACCGAGAAACCCGAAACTTAACCCATAAACACCCATATGTTTAACTTGTAATGATTGAAAGGTGAGACCCCTAACATGAGTCCATTCTACTCCACCCAAACCTATAACAAAAGCCCCACATCAACCTCTTTGCATCACCAAGCAACCCACATGACATTTCAACTTTTTATCTCTTTCAATATAATAATAATACTCCTACTCTTGTTTTATTATTAAAGATTTAAACCCCTTATTATTCAAAACTATTGCAACTAATAATATCATATATTTTATATCAAAAATTAGAATTTAAGCATGATAAAATTAAGCCTAAACAACTCCATGTATATTGTTAGTTAGCTTTTAGTTGGTTACCCATCCATTCATCTAATGCACCAAACACCCTCCATATCATATTATCATCAAATCCACTCTTTCTCACTTCCATCTTCTCACCGGAATTCAATTCCAATTCCAATGGAATCCACCATTCCAATCATCAGAACATCAATCCACACATTCCTCAATCACTACAATTACTTCACTTTTGCTGCCATTTTAGCCCTCCCATTTTCCACTTCCATCCTCATCTCCAATTCCCTCCTCCCTGATTCCCTTTCCGTCCACACCCGACTCCGGTCTCTCTTCGACGCAGCCGGATTCCCCCCGGAATCGGAATTCTTTTCCATTCTCAACCTCAAACTCTCCCAAACCATTTCCTCTTCCATTCTAGTCCTACCCTTTTCATTATCCTTTCTATTATTAGCTAAAGCAACCATAATCCAATTCCAATTCCAATTCCACCGGAATTCAATTCCATCCATCTCCGGAATCTTCAATTCCATCCTCAAAACACAAATTTGCAACACCTTAATAATAATCTCAGCAAATGCTACTTCCTTTTGGGTTCTTTTTATAGCTTTCAACTGTCTACAAAACCTTCACATGATTAACAACATCCACTCTATTATCTTCACTCTATTCGGCGGAATCGTGTATTCCATAGTTATAACAAATGCATTGATCACATGCAACTTGGCTCTAATTCTCTCCGGAATGGAAATGAGTGGTGGGTTCATCTCATTTCTCAAAGCTTGTGTCATGATCAGAGGGAGAACATCAATCGCGCTAGCGATATCACTTCTGGTTAACATTGCGTTGGCCGGAATTGAATTCCTGTTCCAGTTCCGGGTGATCAAACCCTTTTCCAATTCCGGAGTTGATAAACCAAGTTCGAGCATGGTATTTGAAGGACTATTCATTGCTTATTTGTACTCTATTCTCATCATTATTGACGTCGTAATCGGGTGTGAGTTCCTCAAGAAGTGTAAGATTGTTTATGATCAGAATAATATTGGTGATGAAGAATCATGCAGGATTAAAGAAGATGTTGTATTGGTAAAGTGTTTGGAAAAAAATATGTTTTGATTTATTTTTATTTTTTTTGTTATTATTATTTTTTTTGTTTTTGATTTTGGAATTGGATTGAAATCGCAGGGTGAGAATGAGTTGATGAACTCTCCTCTGGATTAGATTCATGTAGTAAATAGTTGCTAGACTGAATATAATACAATGTACACTTCGATTCATCGATTTCGGTATTATAATGTTCGAAAGAATTCATCGATATCTAACTACTCGTGTATATTTGTTATCAGTAACTATACATCACTACTATATGTACGTTGCACGATTTGAACCCTCAATCTTCATAATAGACCTTTACCGTCACACCATGTCCCTTAGAGAAGTAACTTAAAAGTGAATACGTTAGGCTTACTAAATACATTTTGACTGATTGAATTTGGTGTTATAACTTATAATGTTTGAAACAATTCTTCTATATCTATTTACTCGTGTATATTTGTTGTACCCAAGATCTATGAGTATAGTTTTTAAAATACTTAATTTTATTGTTGATTATCAGCGTAAGTTTTTGTCTTTTGCCTTCTATTCCAATTTAAAATTTTGATTTTATAATTTAATATTTACATATCAAATAACATTTCAGAATGAGTATATAATTTTGTTTGAAAAACAATGCTATGAGGACTAATTAATTTTTTTTACTAGATTTGTAATAATCTATTTTCGGTAGCTTTTAGTGCATTCGATTTTTGGTTCTTTTGGTTTGTAGTAAATTATTGATTCGTATCTTTATTGTCATAAATATAGTGTTTTCTAAAAGCCTAATCCAGAAAAAAGAAATATATTATACTTGAATAAAGTATTAAAGTGAATTTTTTTTTTGGCAATGGAACTTCGTACCTAAATTTAAAACAACATTAAAATCAGGTATGTTCAACGGTTGACTAATGAATTGGGTAAAAAAGTTAGTTGGGCGTAACTTAGAAAACAAGCACTAATAATTAGGTCACTATCCAAAAAACCATGTTTACCTGATTATTATTATTATTATTATTATTATTATTATTATTATTATTATTATTATTATTATTATTGTCGTCGTCGTTATTTTTTTATATTAATTCGTATAGAAAGTAGTTATGACTTTTATTCGTATAATCCTGTATTTTAAACACAAGTAAACAACCACACAATGTTGGTTTATTTTATTTTTTATTTTTGTTTTTTGTTTTGATTGAGAGATTACAACATAACATAAATTAATTAAGTGCTTATCATAATTTATATCATATGGTAGGTGGATAGGAAATACTTGGATAAGGGTACGGATGAGCTCGGTATCAGACCAATACCAAACTCGTATTTCTTAAAATCTTGGTACATAAAAATTACGTAAATACCAGTATCCATGGTACTGATTCTTATTTTCTTAACAACTTGATACCGGTACCAAAATGTTTGTTTCTCTACCGGTTTAATACAAGTACCCCGTACTATATGCTCATCCCTAGATAAGGGTGGGCAAAAAACCATGCACAAATTGGTACTATAATGAACTTTGTACGCGGTTAATAGTTTGGGTTTTAGTTCATTGAATTGAGTTTGGCTCGTTTAATTCAAGAGAGCTATTTTCAAACTTTATGTTCAAAGCTTGAGCTCAGCTCATTAATAAAATTTTTAGCTTGAGGTCGGCCCATTATTGTATCAAATATTTAATTGTGGTACACAATTATTGATATGCTTTTGTAATTATAATTTTGTACGTATAATATATATACATATGTTGGAGTTACTTCATTATAGCTTTATATATAATAATAACTAGTGTATTGATATAAAAGAGAGTCTTAGAAAGTAAACCTTTTATTCAAACTTGCTTAAGTACGGCTTATTTCAACCTTTTTATGAGACGATATTCACTAGCTCACGAGTGGTTTACCTTATTTACACCTCAACAGAAGAGAATAAACTTAAAACGTATAAACAAATATTATGTCAGGATGATTAAAAAAAAGCATTAAATATGATTGATAATAAAAGAAGTTTGAGTATTTAGATTATCTATTTAAAAAGAGTAAATAGAAAATGAAATGAACTTAAAGTGTACATGAACTCTACTACCTTGGTCATATCAAAGTTAATTAAAATTTGTGTTTTTTCATTGGGACTTTGGGAGGTCATGAGTTCGATCCTTATAAGTGTATAAATATGAGTAAGAGGATTCAAACTCGGATAAGGTGATCCTGTCGAACATGGCCGGCCTGGACACCATCCTAGGCTTGGCGATCGTTTAGGGCACTATTTCGATGGACACAAAATTTTTAAAATTATATACAAGTATATTAGTTTTTTTCGTACATTAACAAGTGCAATTTTGTCTAAGGGTTGTGAAATAATGAGAAAAAGAGAAGGGAAAAAGAAATATTGCATAAAATTATTCCGGCGAAAATAGAGTTGCACTTGTAGCGGGATGGACCTTTTGGTTTAGAGGTGATGATAATTAAATTAATATTTTACTATATATACCTTTTATTTTCTTCCGTCCACTTTTTCTCCTATGTTTTTCAAAATGACTTTCCATTTTTTTTCTTTTTATAAATAATACAAACAAGCTTTTATAAATATAAAGTCATGAATCATTCTATTATTTGTTATCGTTAACTTGTTACTTGAAGAGGTATGTACCCGCCTTAACATCGAGCGAGGCGGGTCAACCCACAAGATATAGACAAGAGGCTTGAAATCAAGATATCATGAAGGCACAAAGCCAAAACCTATGCGCATGGCGCATATCACATATGCTCACGCACCATATATGCTCACGCATATCACATCTGCGCGTAGCGCATCTGCGCGTGGCGCATATCACATGCTCACGCATATCACATCTGCGCGTGGCGCATGTTACATATGCTGCTCAATGATGGGAATGGGAGTATTCAAATACTTCTCCCCCACCTCGGCCATGTCCGCGCAGACAACGTCGAGCTGATAAGGGTAGTCGGATGGGTTCTTCTTCAGCATGCTATATTCACAGCCATCCTTAAACCCTTCAGCTCGACCCACCAAGCACGAGGCAGCGTTGCAATCCATCACAAGGGTCTGAAACTCGTCTGAGTATTTCATCGCATAAGCGCAACGAGTCATACCCTGTGAGACTAGCCATTGGCGATCCTGCGCGAGGGAAGAAACAGACATCTCAAGAGCAGGAATCTGAGAGTTTAACAACTCAACAGTTTCCTTGGTCTGTTTCAGCTCCTCTCTGTCGGACGCTGCTGTCGCCAAGGCCTTTTTCCTTTCCGCTCGCGCAGCATCGAGCGCTTCTTGGCTAGACGCTGCCGTCGCCAGGGCTTCATCCTTCTCTGCCCGCGCGGCCTCAAGCTCCTTCTTCAGGCGCGCGACCTCACTCTCTAATGAAGATTTGTCAGTGATAGACTGCACAAGCGCTTGGTCACGCGCCTCTGCATCCAGCTCCAAGTCGCGCACATCGCCGCGCATACTTGGCCGCGTCCGCCTCTGCTGCCTGCAGCTTCTCCCGCGCAGCCTGCAGCTCATGCCCGCGCTTCACGAAGGCAGCGTTGGCACTTGCTCGGTTCTCGCTGAGTTCTGCTTGGAGTTTCTCAGCTCTCTCTCGAGCGTCAGAAAGATTCCAAGCAGATACCTTAGCCTCTTGCTTGGCCTCCGCAAGAGCATCACGCACCTTTACATAATCATAGCGAAGCTCTTGGGAGGCAGCAAAGAACGCTGACCCAGCGAAAAGATGGTCGTTGAGCAAGTCCACGCGGGCGCGCTCCTCCTGAAACCTCCTTTCAGCTGGAGGCACGGAGTGAGCCCAGAAGTCTTCACACACCCCCATGGACTGAAATGAGCTATCCTCAGTAATATTCCATCTCGGGCGGTATATGTGATCGGCTTCCTGCAAACACAAAGCAACGTTCTAGTCATCTAAACACTAATATGGAAGTCCGCGCTGTGGAGCAAAACGAACTTATACCTGCGGGGAGCAAGCAGAAAAGTCAGCGCCAGCCCCATGAGAAGACTGCGCCACGAAATCTCGTGGCGCTACAGGGCTTGCGCGGCCGCCATTCGGAGTCTTCTAAATGGACCTCCTCATCTTCCTCTGTAACAGGCATTTTCTCCTGCGACCTGGAAAAATCAAAACCAGTCTCGCGAGGAGGGGTGCGCGCAGGAGAAGGTGAGGGAGGTCTCGACGCCGCGAGATCAGCGCGTAAAACAGCCTCCTGCTCCTTAGTAATCCCAATGAGGGGAGATTCAGTGCTTGCAAGAGCAGGAGCTGAGGTTGATCCACCAAGGTCGCCGGCTCTACAAACATTTGAGTGAGCAAAGATTCATTAATAACTCTATCGGAATCACGCTCATAAAACCATAAAGTATAAACAAAGTATACCTATTGAAGAGGAAACAGCAGGCGCAGCGCCGCTTCCCTTTTCCGCCGCGCGAAGAGAGGAGGTGGCGGCACCATACCTCGTGTGGACAGGAGGACTGCCCACACCTTGAGGCAAAGAAGACAAGGAAACCTTGGAGGTAAACCCCTTGGTTTTCTTAAGTCCCCTCGCCTGAGTAGGAGGATCCTGAGCAACAGGGGCATCATTTTTCTTCTGTTTTTTACTGGCCCCTGCGCCAGTTTTCCCTTTAGCTTTACGCTTGAGTTGTGGCACCTCAACTTCCTCCTCCACCTCTTCTTCCGCGAGCTCCAGCTCATAGTTCTCGAGCGCATCTAAAATACGTGCAACAGAATTGTTAACCAAATTTGGTATTCTAAAGGCATAAGTATAAGTATAAAGGCCTACCAGGCGCATCGCTGTCAAAGCAAAATCCCAAATCAACAGGGATGAACATATCAGCGAAGCGATCGGGGAAGCCAACTTCCCCAGCGCCCAGCGCGACAGAGCCACCCTCCATATGCTCATCATAGGCGGCGTGGACGTACTCCTTGCTTACTGCATAAAACAAGACAAATGATATCAGCAAAACGAATTATATTCGCGCAGAAATAATGCAATGAGCTAATAACTCACATAATCCATCAACTTGGATAACAGGCTCAGTCGCGCTGTCGGCCCACCTCCTGCTCATGCCAACCCCCACCAGCGCCTCCTCGCAAATATTCTTGGCGGGGGATGGTTCAGCAGTTAACTTATTAACCCATGCGCCAGTTGGGTTCTTAAGAACATTCACATCCGCGGGCGCAGAAGTGATCGCGCGCATGGTCATGCGGATGGGAATCACACCAGCCTTAATATAGAAAAATTTCTCAGACCAGTCATGAAGGCTCTTGAAGGAAACAGTGCAGCACTTGACCTTCTGACTGCGAGGAAAGAATGAGAACTAAGAATCTTTGATTTTTGGCTTATAAAAAAATTGAAAGCGCCGAGGGGTTGGCTCCTCGCGCTGAGCTTTGCACATGAACTCAAAATGAGTCATGCGCACAAGTCCAAAAGGATGGACTTGGGATATTTGAATCCCATGAAATTTAAGCAGCGCACCCATAAACCTTGTCATCGGGAGACGAAGGTTGCAGTGAGTGAAAAAATGGCAGTGTAAGGAGATATAGCCGGTGGGCGGATCTGCCGCCGTTTGCCCGGCCGCCGGGAGCACACAGCCGTACTCAGGGAGAAAACCCTGAGAGGCGATGAGACTGTCGAAATCAGACTGTCTCAACTTGCAGGGAATCTCATCCCACCTCTTCACTGTCTTGCCCTTCCCCACCTCCTCCGACGAGGCCTCAGCAGCCCGTTTTCCCTTGCCGGTCTTCTTCAAAGTGGACATGACTAATGATTTTACACGGCGTCTGCTGGGGGAGATTGTGGCGTCTGGGTTATCAGACATACAACTGTGAATCAAACAGAGGTTACTTCAAGAACGGAAATCTGGAAGCAAAAGACAAGCTCTTAATCGGAATAAAAATGGAAGGAAAGAAAAAGCTCTGAAATAACAATGAAGATGAAGAATAATAACTCAAAAGGCTTGCTTTTATAGGCCCAGGAGAGAGAGAAACAGGTACTGATCAGAGTTCACGCGCCCCCACTCGCAGGTGCAGGCCAACGCGAGCACGACACGTGTTCCTGACACTGTGTGAGGGGACATAAAAGGGAACGAAACAGGTACTGATCAGAGTTCACGCGCCCGCACTCGCAGGTGCAGGCCAACGCGAGCGCGACACGTGTTCCTGACACTGTGTGAGGGGATATGAAAGGCAACTGTAGCACCTCGAGCACACGAAAAGTCTGACACATGTCTCCATCTCTGACGCATGTCAGCACCAACCAACCACGTACATGGACGATTCATTTTAACCAAAAGAATAGAATTTCGCGCAACGATGAGAAATAAAAAAGGAAAAGACAAACCTTATTAAAATAGAACTATTAAGTCTAATATCTATCTTACCTCGCTCGCGCGAGACAAGACACACATTAGACTGGGGGGGATTGAAGAGGTATGTACCCGCCTTAACATCGAGCGGGGCGGGTCAACCCACAAGATATAGACAAGAGGCTTGAAATCAAGATATCATGAAGGCACAAAGCCAAAACCTATGCGCATGGCGCATATCACATATGCTCACGCACCATATATGCTCACGCATATCACATCTGCGCGTGGCGCATCTCCGCGTGGCGCATATCACATGCTCACGCATATCACATCTGCGCGTGACGCATCTGCGCGTGGCGCATATTACATATGCTGGCGCATATCACATCTGCGCATGAAACATCTGCGCGTGAGAATAAAGAGAAGACCTTGCACATCCTCAGGATAGGCGCATATCACACGTGCACATAATCAACCTCGTCCTTATCCAAATCAGGATAAGGACAACCTTGATTGTGCTCGTCAGACAACCTTCCAGAAGGTATCCTTTAAGGAATAAGAATATGCTGATGTTGACAGCAGCCAATGAAAGGTGGACAACTCAGCAAAACCCATGTGCTACCACGTGATTGCACATGGGTCAGAGAATAATCAATGAAAAAGCACCAGGTGTCCTAAGGACACGTGGCGCAAAGCAACAGGAGGAGGCCAAAAAGGCCCTAATGGGATCTGAGCCCAATCATTGGAAACCCTAACACTATAAATACCACACCACCTCCACAAGGGGAGGTAAGGAAGAAAATACATTCCAATTCCTTACTCACTCTCATATTATTATTATCTTCTCCTACAATCTCTTATTCTCACACCGGAGGGTTACCCCAAAGAGGACCCCTCTGTCCCTTTCTGAGGGGTAAGTTCACGGTGCTGCTCGTTTTGTAGGTGGAAGAACTCATACTCCGGAGAACCATCGGTGAAATAGCATACTCATACCCGAGGAAAGTTGATCGTCTACCAGTGAGCCGATCCACGTTTCTTCATTACTTTTAAAAAAATCAATATTTTATTTTTAGTTTTATTTGTGTTGTTGTGTACGTTATTAATAACTTTATTTTGTTTATTATTATTATTATAATTATTACCGATCTTTAAAAAAAATTATATAACGTTTATTTTTTGTACTTGTTTTGGGCACTCGAAATCTTGAAGACGGCCCTAATATCAAACTAGTAGTAAACGGGTGAGCAATTGCTAATAAAAATCAAAATAAAAAATTAAAGCGATTAAACGTGCATGGTGACCACAATGTGTGTGTTGATAGTTGCAAGTCGTTTTCCTTTTGCGTGTAATAACTTCAATTCAGGATATTTGTTTTCCTACGTTACTCTTTCCTAAAATCAATATTAACCAAAAAGGTTTGTTTTCTAGCCCACCCCACCAAAAACAAGATGACTAGAGTAACAAAAAGTTTAGTTTTAAGAAAATTAACCAGGCCCCTTGCTAAATTTCATTTAAAGAAAAAGTAATTAGGCCTCTCTAGCAACCTTTGAAATTGACAAGAGATCCAAATAGAAGAAAATCGGCCTGTTTGTATATACGATTCTATTTACAATTCAGTTTTAACGGTTTTACGATTTGCAACTTAGAACCGACTGGCTGTTTAACATTCATTATTATTATTATTATTATTATCACTTTAGAAATATAAGGGAATGCATTATATATATGTTATATATGTTAACAAGTGTTATCATTGGTTAAAGATTAATACTTTTGAAAAATTCTTTTGATCTAAAATGGCAAACTGCCAATACCAATCATCAAACCTTAAAATGGTGAAAATTGGTGTTTCAGTCGACGCAACTAAACTAGCCAGTTCGGTTTATATATGTTTTCAACAAATTTAGCCATTTGGCCTAAATTTTAATCAAAATAAGGCAAACTTCTGAAAAATATTCTATCAGGCACGAATTTACAAAAGTGTTTTCGTTTACGTAGACAAAAACAAACACAGGTTTTGATTCAAGACCATTCGATGCACAATGTTAGAACTTAGAACTACCTTAAAAAATGTCTAAATCCAAGATAAATCACAACAGAACACATGAACACAAAAACTACATTCAACAGTTTTCTCATTTGAAAGTCAACAAAAAATTGTCTAAATTTGCACCTTCTTCTCACTCTTGTTACAACATTACACCAAATTTAAGCCTACTATCTATTGTCAATCTACATTTATATACAACAAATTTCATGGTTAGTTTCTATCCTAAATCAATTATCAATGTTAGTATATGGTGTTAAAAAATTATATATACATGGCTAATCACTGTACTCTACATAGTTACCGGTTCACACTCCCTACGTCTGGGCGCATTATTTCAAAGGTCAAACCGCCATTGATGTGGTCAACTGATAATAGGATTAAAGGTCACATCAATTTCATCTCTCCCTCAGAACATCTTGTTCTTTGTATTTACTTCAACAGAACAGAGAGGGGTAGTGCATGCAGCCTATTGGTTCACTTCACTTGTGGTGCGGCTAGCATCGGGTTTGCATTGACCGTACCCAATTGATCGGATTGTATGGAGAATAAATAAATAAATTCCATTCAGCTCATTTTCCACCTTTTTTTGTTAAATTAATACCCTTTGCTTTCTCCATTTCGACCTCTTTTTGAGCTTTCTTTTTTTCTAATTCAGCTTGTTTAAAGTTTTCTTCATGAGCTTTTCGAAAAAGCCTCACAAAGTTTAAAAGGGTTTGAGTAACTGCAAAACACATATAATATCCATGTGTCATTTTTTTTATTTCTAACATTTAATCATATGAAAAAGGTATACCGGGTGCTTTATAGTTTATATATTAACCTTGTTCAAAAGGGCAACGAGCAGGATCTTCACCAAAATATAGGGCTAAGGCATCCGCGTTTCTACCCTGTAAATGATTTACAGATCAACCGATAGTTAGATTTTATGTGTCTTGAAAATATGTCAATTTGCAAAATTAGTTTAAAGGGTTCTTACCGCCACATTGTACAAATTGTTTACAGACGTCACTTCTGACTCAGCAAACCCGATGAAATTGTTTAGAGTCTTCAAACAGTTCAAGAAAGAGAATTAATAAGCAGAATGTAAAATTAAGTAAATAATATTTGCATTATTGGTGTGAAAGAGATAATTTACCTTATGGAAAACTTCAGATACAGGGCCATCATTTGCGGATGCTTCAAGTTCTTGTTTAACCTTTTCAAGTCCTTTCAAAATGGCTTGCATTTCTTCTGCTAAAGACTTCAATTGTATCTGAAATTGAAAACTTCGGTTCATCATTTTCTTCACCAACAATAAACAGTGATTAAAGTTTAAATTTCAAGAAAAAAAGTGAAAGTGAACCTTAGTTGCTGCCTCCAGACTAACAAGATCCACATGAAAATCTAAAAGGGCTGGTGACTTGGCGGCAAGAACCTGTAAAATGATGATATACATATGATAAAGATCTAAGACATTAAATAAATGGCAATACTTATGCATAAGCAACTTGTACCTTGCAAAGATAATGCATTAAAGTCATCTTGCTGTCAGAGGCCCGTGTATCAGTGAGTTTCAAAAGGCTATCCAGCTTGAAACCGACTGCAGAACCTGTATAGAACCAAATGTGAAATACACATTATAGGAATTTAGTTATTAAAGTACATGTAGTATTCAATATTGATACTCTTACCTCTAGCAGTTCCTTGATTTAATGTATTTCCCAAATACAAAATTCTTTTCATGATTTCCTTCAATTTAAGAGAAGTTCGGACCTGATACCAGAAACAGGATTGTATAAGGTAAATAAACATGAAACATCGTAAACTTTCTTATTTAAGTACCTCGTCACATGCAGAGTTTACAGTGTTCAGACTCTTTTTAAACTCTGAAACCTGAAAGAAAAGGACACAACGAGATTATAATAATACAAAAGTAACAAACGAAAAGAAAACTTAACAAAAGAATGCTATTAGATTACTCAAAATATACTATAAAAATTTACCTGTGTATTGAATTGAATTTTGAACAGAAAAACCCGTAACTTTGATTCCACACGTGGCACCTTCATTAGCTCCAGAAAGAACTGGGAAACAAAATTTATTAATAAAAAATTAAATAACATGTAAGAATTAACAATTTGACATCCCAATTGTAATAAAAAGATGAAATAATTCATGCTTTGGGTACCAACCTGTTCACACTTGCCCAGCATCTCCTTGTCACCTGTATAATTCTGACAGTTGCAATGCATAAATAGAACGGCAGCAAATTAGATAATCAATGAAATACCTACTATATCATTTTATGGAAAAAAAATCACACTAACCCAACCCGAGCATATTGTGACCTCTAAATTAGTAACAGAGTAAATAAAATAAGATTATGCATAATACCTTGAGAAGTTCCATCTCTTCTTTAGTAGGACAAAACTTGATAAGATTCTCTACTTGATCACCATCTAAAATTGACTCATCCATAGCTAAAGCAGCAGCCTGTAATTCCAATTTCAAGTAAAGTTTTGTTTTTATTCAACTCGCTAACAATTTTTTGAATATTAGCAGTGATAAAAGAGTAAAATTTTTTTAAAAGATTACATCAAGAAGTCAATCAAATTTTTTAAGTTGACAAATCATCTATCCTTTACTATATATGATACAAATATATGATACAAAAAAGTTGAAATCATTTAGAAATTTTATGTTATAAAACAAGTCACATTATATTTTTTTTCTTAAAGATAGCAGCATTTTTTAAATCTGTCATGCTCAAATATTCATATCAAACAAGTACTTACATTACAAAATAAGTACTTATAATAAAAAAAAATTATCATAAAACCATTTATGTTTTACTAAGATACACTGTAATAAATATAAACATAGTAATAAGAAGTCACTAAAATTTATGATCTTTGAAATCACCATACTGATGCATGAAGCATGCCTGATAATTAGTGCAATTGTGTATAAAACACAAACACCTACACTTAGAACTATCTTCTAACCAAATCTTCTAACACAGAAATATATTGGATATCCATTATAGCATGCATATAGAGAAGAATCTATTCAGACATGTCACTAATTAGGAAGAAGTACCAAGCATCACTTTAGAATATAAAGTCCACACTTACCATCATGTCAGGAAGTGGCATCTTAACCTTTGTAAGCATGATTTCCGTGTTGTTAGCCCTCCTCAGATCAACCTAAAGAACAAGTTTGCAAAAGGAAAAAAGTAAGGTCAACATGAAAAAAGTGAAACCACTAGATGTTTGCATGAAATTCTGTAGTCTATATTCTAAAGTGATTATTGCGATCCAGTTATACTATTCACATTAAAATATGTCAAGTTGCACCATGAAAAATATCCTCTGCTATAAAAAAAATGTCAATTAACTAAATGAAGTTAACGCAATTTCATGGACAAGATATTTAATTCATAAACTAAGATTGCATTACCAAGTGAACTTTTTCAGGTTTTGAACCAGTAGACTTGCGCCTCCCTCCTCCTTTTGAAGCGTCTTTCTTTGGGACTGTGGCAGAAAATAACGTCTCAAGTTCTGACACATCAAAATCTGGTGCACTACAATTCAATAATGTACACCCGTCTTAGAATGAAATATATCTAAAAATGTGTATAAAACTGTCTGCAAAGATATGTTGTTTAATTTCTCACAAGGAAAATAATGAATATTGTTCATTGACATGAAAACCACATTAAGAGGACAGAAAGTAGAGTACATTTGGGGCTCTCCAAGTCTTTGTAATTCTTCCCACAAGCTTCCTTGCAATGCACGAGTAACTTTGCTCCAGTGCAGTGGCTTTAAATTAGATCTTCGTGGTGCTGCAGCTGTTCCAGCTGGACGCGCAAATCCCCGGCCTCTAGGCGGAATAGGTCCATTACTTGGAGGGCCAGGTGCACGAGGGTCCCAACGGAGGTGGTGGAGGGCCAGCACCTGGAGGTCTTGGTGGTCCAGGTGGAGGAGGTGGTCCAGGTGCACGGCCACCGGGGGGAGGTGGTGGAGGCGGCCCAGGTGGACGGGGGCCACCTGGTGGAGGTGGTGGTGGCGGTCCGGGTGCACGGCCTCCTGGCGGAGGTGGTGGTGGAGGCGGTCCAGGTGCACGGCCTCCTGGCGGAGGTGGTGGTGGAGGCGGCCCGGGTGCACGGTCACCTGGTGGAGGTGGGGGTGGAGGAGGCCCAGGCGCACGGCCACCTGGCGGAGGTGGTGGTGGAGGAGGTGGCCCAGGTGCACGGCCACCTGGTGGAGGTGGAGGTGGTGGAGGAGGTCTGGGTGCACGGCCTCCAGGTGGAGGTGGTGGTGGCGGAGGAGGTCCGGGTGCACGACCTCCAGGTGGAGGTGGTGGAGGAGGAGGTGCTCCACGTAATGGAGGTAGGGGAGGTGGAGGTGGTCCCCCATACATTGGAGGCGGAGGAGGAGCACTCCGTGAGGGAGGTGGAGGCGGTGGTGGTGGTGATGGGGATCCATATGTTGGTGGTGGTGGTGGTGGAGGAGGAGGAGGAGAAGGGGCACCATACCTTTGAGGTGGTGGTGGAGGTGGAGGTGGAGAAGATGAAGATCCATACATTGGAGGCGGGGGCGGGGGTGGTGGAGGAGATGAAGAAGATCCATACATTGGGGGTGGAGGTGGAGGTGGGGGTGGTGGTGGAGGCAAAAAAGATGGGACACCATATCGTGGTGGCGGGGGTGGAGGTGGAGGTGGAGGCGGAGGCGGAATAGCAGCTGCATTAGTGTTGTAGATGTTGGATGAAGGAGGAGGTGGCGGAGGCGGAGGTGGAGGTGGAATAGCAGCTGCATTAGTGTTGTAGACGTTGGATGCAGGAGGAGGTGGCGGTGGTGGCGGTGGTGGTGAGGCCTTGGTTGTAGGTTTTACAAAAGTATCTCTATCAGCTGAAGGAGAAGGTGGTGGTAGTGGAGGACGCGGTGAGGTAACCTTTGGTGATTTTGCTTCCAAATTACTAACAAAAGAACCCACTGACTTAGCTGCAGAGTCAACTACTTGAGCTGCTTGTTTCCTAGTTGTACTCTCTGCTTTATTACCAGTACCTTCAACCGACTTTTTCTCCTCCTTTGATACAGCTAACATAGGAGGTGCACTATTATATCTAGTAGGCGGATAAGACACATGCAGCGAGTTTGTATACGACCCTTTATTAGGTGGGATCCACCATGACACCACATTCGGTTTTGCCATTCTTGTATTCGCCCCAACTTCCGGCTTACCTTTTTGCTTTCCATCCAAACCAACTTTTGAACTTTTTTTACTCAACTTCTTCCCTGCACCCTCTTCTTTCTCTTGCTTACTTTTTACCCCAGCCAACTTTACTTCCTTCCCATTCCCATCTGACTTATTATCTTCATTAGCAACCGCCACCGTGAGCTTCAAACCACCATTAACATCCCCCAAATCATTCTCATAAACCTTAGTTTCAGGTTTTTTGTTCCCGTCATCTGAATCATAGTCTTCAAATGCATCAACTTCTGGTTCTGGCTCACCCTTCAAGACAATATCACCATTCTCAACACCCAATTTAATTTCTTTAGGTAAATGACCATCTTGCCCTTCCGCGTTGCTAAAAATCTCGTCTGCCTCAAAAAACTCCTCATGTGTAGGACTTTCTGTCCCATTCTCATTTTCGGATTCTTGTTCTGTGGTGATCATAGATTGTAAAGTATCAGCATCTGAAAAATGTACCTGATACATATATAACTATGCATTCAGCTTCTAGATTTTCCAAAATAAGGGCATTTCAGTAACAAGAGAGAGCCAAAAAACTACCTCTGCTTTAAAGTTCCTTGGTATCTGGTCCCGTGCATCCCACATAACATCAACATCATCACGACTCAAATTCAGTACACTGTTTCGCACAAACGTTGTGTGAAACATCACTCTAAATATCATTTCCTCCCTACTATGATCCAAATGTATGCATTCAAGAACCACATCCCCTTGAACACGGTGACGAATATCAATTTTCACCAGTTCACACTCTTCCTGCAACCACAGACATATATAATATTAGAGAGTGCTTGGAATCGCATAATGAAACTAATTATCTTATATTTCGAATTGCAGCCATCAGAATCAGCTTCAAAAACTTAGATTTCATAATTGTCCGATAAAAAAACTCACAGGCTGATAGTAGCGGGCTTGTTTTTTGTTTTTGGAGGATCTAAATAAAAGTTTAGAGCTCCTATTGGCTGTTGTTGAAGATGAATCTTGACCATAGATTCGAATTACAGGTCGACAACCCTTTTCACCAAATAAAGGAAGAAAACTAAGTATGATACAATCCAGACCTAACGGTGTGTCTGAAGGTGGCCAGTCAGATCCTAAATTTCTTCTGGAAATGTATTGAAGATACCTCAATTGAGAAGGTTGTGGATTTAAAGGTGTTAAAAGCTGAAGTAGCTCTTTAGGAGCTTGTTTATACACCATTTCAAGAGTCTTTTGTTCACCATTATATTGTTTTCTAAATAAAAGAAGAGCTGCAAGCATAAATGCAAGAACTGGCCATCCGCCCCTTTCACAATGCATTAAAAGCACGTTTTGTTGACCAGCTAATGACAACCAACTTTCACTAGATCTCAAAAAGTGATGAATCATTTCTAATGGTAACATTGGGCATCCTTCATATTGTCTAGGGTATTCCATTACTGTCATATCGTATTGTGATAATATGTCTGAAATTTGGGTCCTTCTGTCACCTTCTCTAAAGTTAAAAACCATGAAAGATGAATCAGGATAGTAGTCTTGAAGTTCAGCCACAATCCCTCCCATGTAGGTCTTGTACTCATCTTCTTCAAGTACTTCAGTTGAGAAGCAGCAATCAAAAACTGCAAACGATATTTAAAACCGTTAACTTAAATCATAAATCTTTAAATGTAGTTAAATACTTGTTGCCTAACACTATCCCATTATATTTTCTTCCCATGGATGTAAGCCAGTAGGGCTGTAAACAAACCGAACCGAAAAAGACCTTGTTCATGTTCTTCTGTTAAGATTTTATTGGACTAGCGAATAGTTCACGAACACAAACAATGTGCTAATTGATTTGGCTAACTGACATCTATGCAGTTAATGTGAAAAAATATTGGATATCGGTCAAGGACCGATATTTGAGATAACGGTTATCGTGGTGAGATATCGGTGGGATATCGATAATTTTAATATCATGCAGAATGTGTATATATATAGCAATTTAACGCTTACAATTTAGTATACTCTCCTACCAATTACAAATTACCCTTTTGCAACTTACAAAACACTAACAATTGTAGCAAGTAGGAACTGATTAAGACTTGAAACACTAACATTAAACACTAAAAATTAAAATTAGGACTTAAAAAACTGATATTGGGAAAGTCGATATATCGGTCAAATATCGATCATCGGGATCAATATTATGACCGATATTGATATATTGGCGATATCAACTACATAAACTGACATTGTTCAGTGTCAATGGTTCAGTCCAAATACCAAGTTTGTGTTGCTGTTTTTGTAACATTCATATTCATATGTTTAATTTACATATATTTTAATCATATAATGCTCATATATAGTTAATAATTTTGCTTATATCTATACGATAAGATTATTAGAAAACTCACTATAGAAAAATTAAAAACCTTGAATGAACAAACATAAACAAAAAACCTTTAACAAACATATACGGATATAAACAAACACAATTGAACGCACATGGCCTATGTTCGTGTTCGTTCATTTATTAAACGAACAAACATAAACAAACTTCCCGTCAAACAGTTCACAAACGTTCGGTTCGTTTCAGCCCTAGATGCAACATTATATCTATAGAACAACCAAAAAGATCTTATGCAGTTATGCTACATTTTTGTATAATTAGTAATCAAATTTGCAAACGTTCAGTTCATTCATAGCCCTAGATGCAACTATATATCTATAGAATAACCAAAAATCTTAAGCTACATTTTCGTATAACTATTACTCAAACACGCAGACAACCTGTTTTCCTAATAATTCAAACCTGTTGACCAATTTCCCCCAAATTCCAAGTCAACACATGGACATAGATTAGATATTGCAGACCTAAAAACCAGCTTACTAAACTTACGCACATCCTAATTAAGAGGATCAATAATAATTAATAATAATAATCCAACAATTTCAGCAACAAAATCAGGAAGCTAAACTAAACTAAACCTAATTATTATTAGTGTTTAATTATATAGATAGATAGATACATTAGATAGATACACGTACCATAAACTCTCTCGGAGATCTCGAGCAGGCGATCCGGTGGCTTCCGGTAGAAGAACCGCTTGAACAGCGCCATTATCTAATGGCGCTGTTACCTGATCCAATATTCTGATCCAATTTTGTTCAGCCACTAATGTTGACTGTATAATAATAATAATAATAATTGATTAATTTCCAGATCGATCTCGTACGGCTCTAACTTCACTGGTGAATTTGAATCCAAAACCTAATTGACGAACTCGATCTCTAATTGATTGTTTAATAATAATAATCTCAGCAGCTGAGTGTATCAACAATTGTGACAAGTTAATGGAGCAATTGTGTGAATCCAAGTGAGATGCGAATGAAATGAATCTGTGATTATGATGTACACGTGGACTCTGGAAAGATCATGAAGGAGATATGTGAGAGATTTAAGGGTTTCAAGTTTGAAGAAACAAAACAAAGATGAAAGATGAAAGTTTTATTATTATTGGAGTGTATTTTTGTCAAGGGGGTACATTAATATATTATGTAATATGTGCCTTCATCGAGTGTATTAGACCATCATTTATGGCTTTATTAATTGTGTTTGAAATTTTACATTAGATACTAACTTATACTTATAACAACAATAATATAACTAACGTCGGTGCTGAATAAGGCTGGCATATCATGTATACTCACTCGTATAAGATTGATACGAGCACGAAATGAAAACTAATCGTGTATCTGTATGTCAAACCGGAACACAAACATTTTAATACCATGTATACATCACAATAAGACACAAACCTACCGCAAGATCGGAGAAAGGTTTGGCCGGCCGTTGGAGCTACTGCAACTGTGAGGAGGCCGGACTACTAGAGAATCAACGATGCGAAGAGGTGGACCGGAGAATGAAAGGGTTGCGACTACCGGAGATGTGGAGGGAAACCACCGGAGAGGGAGAACCAGAGAAGGCGTTGTGCATCGTCTGCTTAATGTTGGATTGGAATGACGCGCGCCGTGTTCTACTGTTGGCATAAAACTTTATGGTTAACTATTTACGAATATAACATATATATATATATATATATATATATATAAGAAAATCTAATCAAGTACTAATAGGTACTTAACAGGTATATTTATATATACATGTTTAGTACACGAAACCAGTTAAGACCATACCTTATACCTGTTAAATTCGTGTAGGTTAGTGTCATGTATTCGTGTATCGTGTCTAAACTGCTAGCCCTAATGTTGGCTTTCATCTTCGATGATGAGGGCAATCTCATTTTGCTCGAAAAGTAACTTCATATGCCTCTAATAAGCAAGTGATTGGGTTTTATAACGATCTAAATATTGTAAGTTGTTTTAAGACGGCATGAATGTAAGTTGTTTTAAGTCGACATAAACGAAGTTAATTTTTCGTTAGAGTAGGGTTGTCCTTGTAAAAAAAAGTAAAAGTTACTAATGTCATTGTTCATATTGTCAACACGGATTATTATTGATAAATGAGTTATAGTTTAATTTAGATTTGTGATATCCAAATTGTATACAAAATTACGGTTACACTAGTGATTCATGTATAATTACTTGTAAAAATAAATAACGAACTTAGTAACCCAATGGGACTCATGTTGTTTGGTATGTTTGTTTTGTCATCATTATTGATTTGGCTATGGTTTTAAAGTAATATATTGATTAACGTTCATTATAAAGATTTATTTTAGTACTAAAACCATTGGTTACCAGGCATCTCATCTCTTTGATAAGTTTGGCACATATATATACATATATATATTTACGAATATTGAGATATCTGTGATTTTAAAAAAAACATGCATTATATGATTTATTTGCTGAACATTTTAAATAACAAAAACAAACATTTGTTTATTTATCAGCAAATAGGAAATTATAGATGTGTGTCACATACTCACATGTTTGCTTGGTTGTTTATAAATTAAATAATAATAGTAGTAATGATAATATAATCAATATTCATGCCTGCTCAACATCATATTTTGTGATAAAGGTCAAGAGATTTACATATTTAAGTTAGATTTCAAAACTTGTTTTTCTTAATTCTAAAATTTATGTTGAAGTCAGCGTTGAAAATATTAAAAGTATAGAAATTCGTAGTTTTAACTTTGAATATTACTTTGTGTATAAGATACACAATTTGCTTGTCATTATTTTTTTAACTTCTAATAAGAGCATTACTTGGTGTATAAGATACACAGATAGTTTAATTTCACAAGTTTTGAATTTTTAATATTATATTTTACCTTTATGTTTAATAGCAGTGCTCTAGCCAATGAGCTGGTGATGTAGTGGTAAAGAAGATAGTTGGTGTTCTATTAATTTGGGTTCGGCTTCTGCTCCCATAATTGAGTTTTGGTGATACAATTACGGCATTACCAGGTGATGATGGGATACTAGACGAGTAGATGGCGTTCACTAGTTGGATACTTGAAATGCACGGGTTTTATCTCTTCGCACTTTCGTGCATTTGGCGAGTGTTCACGGACGTTGGCGTTAGGTGAGGGTTTTCCCTGTATCGAAAGGCGAGTGTTCACGGGCGTTGCCTTAGGAGAGGGTTTTCCCTGGATCGAAAGGCGAGTGTATCCGATGCGGTGAATTTAGCCAATAGCCTATTTGGAGGATTCGTTGGTTGTTCAAAAAAATAGCAGTGCTCAACGGTATCCCGGTGACTTTCTCTAGGAAATGTCGTCGGTTTGAGTCTCGTTCGAGAAAAAATGGTGTGAGCGAGCCAACAATTTTACCACAACGGGCCTTTAGGCGGTTGGTTTTCAGTAAAATTGATGGTGGGCCAGGATCACCAGCTTTGTGGTAGTAAAAATAAGAAAGAAGACATAAGCTAAACGTCTACTATTTCTTAATGGTTTGCTTCTACCATTTCACTAAAAACGTTTAAAAAAAACATTGAACTATTGATAGAAGTTTCAACCACAGAGAAAAAGAAGCTAATAATGCATTCTGCATAATTATGTTCTGTTATAATGGAGTCAAAACTAATTATTGACCTTAGTCGAACACTCGGACCCATTCTACCGTAACTATTTGTGAATCATTACTCAACAATCATATATCATATTCCAGCTGTTTGGATCAATGTTTTGTGAACGGCAAACCGGCAGGCAGCAGGCTTATCAGTCCCACACGGTATAAATAATTTAGAAATAGACCAATATACATACAACATGCATAAAACATATAAAACACCTCAATTATTAAATAATATTCAGTAGTGCAAAACTAAAATACTAAAAATCAAATCCAGCCATTGATCCGGTTCACCGGCAACCGATACAAATGGTATAAGGGTACTCAACCAGACAAGTTATGTAGCCAGTTATAACACAGAGAGTAAATAAGATAAAAGAGTAATTGAAAGCAGATAAAATCCAGTGACATACACTTGTTCGTAGCCCAAATAGAATGGACTAGTCATACTAGTGCAGAAAATAAAAATGAAATGCTAGTATTACAACAGAAAAAAGTTTCTGTTGATATCACAACCGACTGACCGACCGTCTTCTTTAACATAACAATAAATATCAGGAAACTACTTTGGACCGATGTCCTTGAGAGCACAGATCTGCTCCTCTCCCATGGCAGACATCACACTCACAACCAGGTCTTTCCCCTCTGCAAATCCATCCTTAATCTGCACAGTTTCAATAACAAAAATATCGCACCTTTAAACTTCGCAATGAAACATTGATAGCTGATAAGAAACGGAAGATAACGACAAACCTGAGTGAGGAGAGCATCATCAGTTGGCAGTTTCAGGTCATCCTTGGTGTTACCATTTTCAGTCAGCAAGCTCACCTGGGATAATTTATTCAGTTTCAAAAGTAAATCAATTAACGAGTTAAAAGATAAGTTAGTTCAAAGAAAGAAAGAAAAAGAGCATACAAATCCATCCTCAGAGATATCAATGAGCTGGTAGTCAGTGCGGCTAACATGAGGGACCTGCAAAACAGGTACAAATAAGAGATCATTAGGATTTGAATTTTTTTTTTAAATCTTGATGGTGATTACTGATTACATACATCACAGTTATGGGAAGATGGGACAATATCTTCAAGCTTTTTCCCATTGAAGATGTCAATAGCAACAAAGTGACACTTAGCATGACCGTGCTTGCCGGTCTTGGAGGTAGAAACTTCCACAACCTAATAACAAAAAAAGCATCATGCACAAGTCAATTTACAATCAAATTCTAAAAAAAATTTTAAAAAGTTTCGAAATTGTAATTCCAGTTAGCATATTCATGAATCACAGTGAAATTCACTACAATTAACAGATATATAACTATACTTGTTAAAACAACATGAATAAAGCATAGCTTTTAAGAACCACAACTACTCAAATCATACAACTTTTCCAAGATTAAAAATACGATTCAAAGCTTATTTACTTTAGAAAAACAAAGATTTGATCAAGTTTCAACAAAACAAACACAGTATATACCTAGTTTCTATCAACTAAAGCACATAGTTTGTCATCTAAATAACTTCAAATTTATGTTTACATAGCTTAGAACCCTAAAAAACAAGTTTTTTTAACCAAAGATCACCTAGGTTCGTTCAAACAGCTAAGAATCAGAGTAAAAGTATAACAGTACAAACACAGTTTATTAATTAAGACCTTTGAATCAATCAACTCTACACAAAAACCAACTACAAATTAGATCGGTACCTAACCAATACTACCGTACTGGTACCAAACTTATTAAAAAGTGTGTACCGAATACCGTACTGAGTTTACCAGTATTCGGTACAGTACCGGTAGGATATGTGCCCTCAGTACCAAACTTATTAAAAAGTGTGTACCATATACCGTACTGAATTTACCAGTGTTCAGTCCAGTACGGTACCGGTATAGTATGTGTACTCGGTACCATATGCTGATCCCTAAAACCAGCTAGATGTTAACAGATCTAGAGCAAACTTTGCGCAACAGTTTGATACTATTTAACTTTTAAACAACATCCAATAATTACAAACCCTAACCTAAACAAAAACCCCCAAAATCCAGTACCAAAAAATAACCTAATCAATTACACACATACAAATGAACAAATCGATAATCAATTACAGATAACGAACCTTGCAAGCACGGTTTTTGATAACAATGTGACCGCCTTTGCGAATAGTGCCGGCTTGCTGAGGATAAGTCTTGGAGGCTCCGGCATCGGCCTTGGATTCGAACTGGTGCTCTTCGTCCGACATGGTGATTGAAACAAAAACAAATGTGTTGAATGGATCGGAAGAGTAGTGGTTAAGGTGGGTGTTGGTGTTGGTGTTGGTGTTGGTGTGGTGGTTATAAGTAGGGTTTTGGTTTGTGATGGGTGTAGGGACGGGGTTAGCCTCAGCCGTTGATCTCGTTAGATGTTAGCGTTGAAACCACGCCCAGAATGTGCCTTTCGTCCATTGACTTTTCTATTTTATCCAAAACTTATCCGGAAAGATCAGCTCTTTTGGCGGCATAACGACTGTAAAGTAGTAGATGGCTTTGAAAGACAACGTGAGACCGTTTAAGATAACATAGTCTAATTAGAGTGAGGGCAATGAGACTCTCTATATATGAAGGTGGTGCTTGGGATTCCTTATTACAACTCCTTATAACTTTTCAATAAGTTAATAAGTTACAAAAGTGTAACTTATTAAATTTTCTCACTCACATCAGAAGCAATCTCAAATACCTTGTTCATATTCAAAAAGTTAATAAGTTATAAATTAATGAAAATAAGTAATCTCAAACACCCTCGCGGGAGTGCGATGCCTAACACGCAATAAAGTCGTTCAAAAAAACGTATCATCTATCTTATTATTGTTACCCTTCATTAGAATTTTAATATTTATGTATGTATACTTACTAGTCAATCGCTAAGAACGCAAACGAGTCGAGTTGTTCGCGAGTCACTTGAACTCGGATTGAGAAAGGCTCAAAACGAGTCGAGTTTTTCAAGCTCGGGCCGAACTTGAGTCTCAAATAAAGCTCGTTTAGTTATCAAGCTTGAACTTAAGCTTTGAGTATTTATAAGTTTTATCTATTTTAGATATCTATATATTAATTTAACACTCCGCAGTTGAGCTCGAGCCGAGGTTAGGCTCGTTTATAGTTTTATCAGATTATATAAAAATAATTTAAAACATATATAAGTTAATTTATTAATAATAACCGAGTCGAACCGACATCAAGCCTGAAAGGACAATTCAATAGCCGAACTCGAGCTTTAGAAAAAGAGCTCCAAATAAGCCGAGCTCGAGCCCTTGTAAGTCAAAACGAGCCGAGCTCGAGTCTTGTGGAGCTCAGGCTCACCTCTGCTTGTTTACAACCCCTGGTTATCACGTAAAGAGCATTTTTATGGTCTTGTTTCAATCCTTTGTCTTTTCGGTTTCGTAACATACTAATATTATGAGTTTTAAAATTAGATGCAATGTAATTAAAACAAGTGAAAGTCTATTTTATGTTATTCTATGTTCAGTTTATAACTTATGTTTGCTTTATAATCTGTATTTCTTGTAACGTTGTTTTTATTGAGATGTTTGTCAATGTTGTGGATAGAGATGTGATTTGTTTATCTATGGTTGGGATAGATGTGATTTGTAAATTGTAATACTTATGTACACGTATGTCTTTTGATGTTGATTTATACCATCTTCCCATCGAAATTGAACATCTCAAGTCAACAAAAGTGTTTGTGATATACTTGTTAATGTTTGGCTTATAGTCTGAACATTATTCTTTTTGACTTAATTTGAGTGTTAGAATTTTAATGTCACCTTGAAAGAATAACTTTATTTTTTAGATTCTAAATTAAAACATTAATCAGTGATGCAAGAATTGACAACTGCTAAACAAAACCTCATGATTTAAGTTATTTAATTGTCAAATTTAACATTGACCTATATTAGAAAAAAAGCAAAAATCATAAATATCTTGTGTTATGTATATTTACAAGTTAAGTGTCAAACCTATATATCTTTCTCAATTTATAGTTAAAAATTAAAAAATGTAATAAAAAATTTTTAAAAATACTTCAACTTCACATATTCTTAGAACTAACGTAAAAATCTCAAAAAATTGTGTAAAAAGTTACAAGATAGAAATTTTTGCCATGGATGGAAAATTTGATTTTTCGTCATCATGAACTTGAATATGAAAAAATTATTCGTCAGGTCGTTCTACGTGGGCTATATTTATGCATTTTAGAGAGACATTCTGACGAATTATAATAATAGAGTATCTGCGTAGTATTCAGTTTTATTTTTCGCAATTGTTAAGTCATGTGTGTTCAATACATTCAAAGAAATTATGTTGATTATTTAGCTTTTTTTAGTTTATTCTTTAACTTCATATGTACCAGTTTTGCCAAAAATAATATGAAAAACAAGAATATACTTAAGTAGATTCGTGTGAGCTACTATTTCTAGACTTAATGTTTGGGCCTTTTGTTCTTTCAGGCTTTAAGTAATCAACAAACAATTGGGCCTTGTTACCGTGACATCAAAAGCAAGACAAAAAATAAAATGATTGCATTAAATACCAATGATGAAGTATGAAATATGTAGCTTGAACTCTCATCACTTAATTAAAAAAATCACTGATTCCATTGTGCCGATTGGCCGAAAGCCTCTTGGCACTTTCTCAATGAACTAGAGTGCATCCTAGTCAACCCATTCAATTTGACCCGGTCTGTGTTTGGAGTTGGAAAAAAAGCTTGAAACCGACGGAGAAATTAAAAACCGCAACATTCATGTTTGTGCTGGGACGAGTATTCGGTAGCGTGATTGGGTTTTGGGGTGTCTATAAAATAGTTCACGAGTTTGGCACGCTATATTTGTAAAAATCTACAGAATTTTTTTTTTAATATTGAAAAGTTCTGTTAGTCTGTTAAAAAATCAGTTTAATACCGGTATTTGCTTTCGGTCCAATAATAATACTTAGTTTATGAACAATAGAGTAAAATAAAATTTTGTTAAGATTACTAGAATTATTCATTAAACATCTTGTGCTTATACACCTCAGTGGAATGGTGTTGTTAAATGAAACATAGGCATTTACTTGATGTGGCTACTCTGGCTAGATCCTTAATGTTCATTGTTCAACGAGGCGAGGCGTTCCTTTGTTTTTGTGGTCTGATTATGTTTTAACTATTTGATTAACACAACAACACAGTCTGTTTTAACCGGAAAATCTGTATATGAAATGGTGTTTGGATCTAAACCTTCTCTGTTACATTTAAGATCATTGGGTTGCTTGTGTGTTTTTCGATCATGCTTGATCCTAATATTTCATCTAGAGCTCGAAAAAGTGTGCTAATTGGATATTCTTTAACAAACATAGGTTACAAGCTTTGGGATGTTAAACAAGAAAACTGAGTATTTTCTAAGAGATGTTAAGTTTTATGAGATTTTGAATGTTGGATGTTACCACTTTGAATATTTTGAATGTTGTCACTTTGTGTAAGGCCTCGTTCCCGATAGCCCTACTTTAGCGTCGGATTTACTCATAAACACAGTTCTACAAATCAGAGTTTATTAAAACTTTCGCGGAATATAAAACTTTAACCATTTGTTATAAAACATTTAATATTTTCTTTGATACCATAACACAAACATTATATTTAAAACATCTTTTCTTCTATCTTCAGATGTCAGCCGTTCAATCCATGCCACGTGCCATCCTCATGCTAGCTCTTTAGCTTGCTCACCTGCGTGCATACTAAAAGTCAGCTACGCTGAGTGAGTTCTAGTTAATCAAGCAACTTGTCATACAACCACTACATGCATTTATATACGTGTCCGAAGGCACATAGTCCACTGTCTAACCTGTTACTTCTTAACCACTTAAATTACCCCTACAGCTTAGCCTCTTAATTACTCCTACGGCTTAGCCACTTATGCCACTTTATGCCTCTTTGCCACTTTAATAACGAATAACGTTATGCCACTTTGCCACTTTAATAACGAATAACGTTATGCGACTTTGACACTCTTACTAGACCCCTATCCACTTCTATCACACTCTACTGCTACTTGTCAACAACACACTTTATATCATTATATCATTTACATAGTAAGCAAGACACATAATAGCCATCATACACACTAATAACCACTTGACAGTCACTAACCTTGGCGATACGTGCAATATCCGAAGATCGTTCACGCACCGGCAAGTATTATATATTAGCTACTTGTTTAACATCTATAGCATACACTTATCACTTAAGGTAAGTGTATTCACACTTCACATCGAGTATGCACACAGCCCCGAAAACATAACAAGGAAATGGGGCTAGAAACTCACCTGAACTCTGCTTCTTCCTCCGATAGTTGTTAATCCCTTCTTTAACTGAGATCGGCTGACTGTACAAGTTACACGTATCAATACTCATCTGATCTAATCTAACGGCCTTGTATTAGCTTACTTCTACTTAGCATTTTTATGGTTTTCCTTTATTTTAACCTTCTCTTAAGCCCTTACAAGGCATACCATCGCGTGTGTACACCTGTAAGTATACATATACGAGTCGCCATGTACCCGGGTCTTAATGTAAGCGAACTTATATATATAAGCGAACTTAGATATACAAGCGAACTTAGGTATATAAGCGAACTTAGATATATAAGTGAACTTAGATTAAGGCGAACTTAGATAAAGGCGAACCTGTATGTCAGCGAACTTACATAAGCGAAGTTAACCAGCATGCGAACTTATTCAGTAAGCGAAGTTAACCAACAGGCGAACTTATTCAGTTAACCAGCAAGCGAACTTATTCAGTTAACCAGCAGGCGAACTTATTCAGTAAGCGAAGTTAACCAGCAGCAGCTACGGGTTTTGTTTTAACAACATTTAAACCTTGATATGATGCTAACCATTCCCGTAAACGTTCCGCCATCCATTTCCGGATAAGTCTTAACCCGGGGAACCATAAAGTTTGGACCTTTAGGCTTAAAACGTTAAATACTAGATCTAAGGTTTATTTTAAACGAGCCGTTCATAACCATGAGTTCGTTAAGTCCATTTTAATATTCAAGTTTGCAACTTTACGATTTGTCTAGACCCGATCTATCATCCTACCAATTTTCATATAAATCCGTTCATGAAAAGTAAACTTTTTTAACAAAAACGTACATTTGAGGTTTTTGTTTGAAATCACTCGAGATGCTCAAAACCATATCAAACGAACTCCGATTTGAGTGATTCAAGCGGCCACGGAACCGTCTCGTCCCGATCTACAAACCCATCAGCTCACCTTCGCCGGAAACCACCGATACAGTCGCCGGAATAGTGTAACAGTGGCCGGAAATCTTCATTTTGAGCTGCTACGGTTTTGCTGATAAAAACCGTACTTCCCAACCTCTGATCAAAGATCTAATCGGTGGGAATCTTCATTTATATACCGTGAACACTCAGTTAAAATTTGGGACCGATCCTACGGCTAGATCTCCGGGAATCTTTGTGTCATTGTGGGTGGTTTTCTCAAAAACGGGAATTGGGTTAAGTGTGTGTTTTGATGATGGAGGCTATGGTGTAGAGATGTATGAAAATGGAAAGGATTAGGGTTTTAAGTGGTATTTATACTCCCTTAAGCCCATGGACCTAAGGCCCATCTTTTCTTTTTGGTCCATAATTAACTTCATCTAATTAGCTTACTTATCATTCCATTCTTATTATTTTATTAATTCTCTACTAACTCAAGTAAACTTTTCCATCATAAATAAATAATATATTAAATAATATTTTAGAAATTTCGGGATGTTACACTTTGAATGCTTATTTGTTTTAAAGATGTTTAAAAAGTTAACTTTATAGTTCTTTTAGTAATAGAATTAAAAAAAATCATCGCTGAATTTGAATCGAATCAATTCGAACTCAGACTGAATCCAAATCGAATTAATTTGAATCGATTTTCTTGAATCTATTTCTAGATTGACATTGAATCCAACTTTAAAATTTTAAAGTTGGACTAATTCGATTTGATTAATTCTAGTATTCTAAAATCGATTTGTTAAACACCCCTAGTCCCTAGTATCTTGTACGTAAGTACGTACGCGTGCTTGTGTGTAGATTATATAAAAACTATAATTGCCATCCCCAATTTATGACCATTTTAGGCAGGAAAAGCACCAACAAATCGGAAAACAAAAGTGCTGACATTGCAATCATGTAAAGAAGCTGGACAACATTAAAAATTCAACAAGGTACACTTGCAAGTCCAAACCATGCCCTTGTTGGGTTGTTGTCTAAGTAAAACTATTGTTTTGGCCGTACTATCTTGCTTTTGAAAGCAAAAGAATGCCATTGATCTTTGCTTTCAAAAACAACAAAAGCCCTTTTGTGGAAAACTAATCATAATATATAATTTTATATGATTTCAAACCCATAATTTATTTAAAGTGAATTCAAAAACGCTTCAGCTTCAAGTTGCGTAAAATGAGGACTTCAATGCGCAACTTGAAGCAATTCGTCGTCATATGCATCCCGATATGTCTCCAAGTTCACATCCGAATTGATCAAAGCCGAAAGACAAAGATCTTTCCTCCATTCTTCTAAGTGAGGGAATCCAACATAATCTCCATACTTATCACAATACTACATCACATTGCTCACTATTAGTATGTTTCATATATATATATATATATTGAGTCATTAGTTAATTAAACAAATTTGGTTACCTCAAAATCGGCTATATCATGAGTATTATGCTTAGGAATACCGGCGGCTTCTCTAGATTTATAAAACTCTTGAATGGCTTTCATCATTTCATCTCTTGATGGCAAACTTCTCTTGCCAGAAAGCAACTGAGCTATCCATTTTGCTTGTGATTCAAAGAAAGGAAACCCTATAAGCTACATCAATCAATGGCCACCAAAATAAGTTAAAGAAACAAGCTTTTAATAGTATTACACTTGAAGGGACTCCGTTAATATTAATGGGTGGTTATAAAATATAAGTTAGTTGTATTATGTAACAAGTAAAGAAAAGCAAAATGGCTTTTAAGTTTACCTTTCTAGGAATGCCTATAAAGGAGAGAGATGGGGCAAGGTTTGGAGGAAATGTGTGTTCATATAACGGTCCCACTCGGTCGTCATCAATAGCTACCGCTCCTTTAGTGTCAAGAAATGGGAATGAATATGAATACCTGCGTGTTACAACTTACAATACGTGTCAATACGAGTTTTAAAATCTATACATATATTTATATAAATTAAAACACGAAGCTTGTGTAAGACTAAAGTTAATATTCTTGTTTGTTTTACCCTGTGCAATATATGATTGTGTCTGCAGTGAGCCATGAACCGTCGACAAAAACAACCCGTCCATCCTCATGTAGGCATTCTATCTATAACACGAAAACCTCGTTAAACTGGCTGGATGGTACACTTTTTTTTTATTAAACAAATGGTCAAGAAATGAATATATTATATATCAATCTTACAATGGGATGAAGATGTAGATTATCATGTTTAGATATCACTTTTGATAAACCTTCCGAAACATCAAGTGATTTGGAACTAAGATGGATCTCTTTAGCTACATTCACAAGCTCCATTGATATATCTTGCCCACTCAATGAGTTCCCCACTACCACCACCACCACCACCACCTACAAGTATTCGACTTATTATAAACGCGTGCACGTGCACAAACACATTAAAAACAACCGTTTGGTTACCTGGTCACGAAACGGCTCAGGAACCCTATAAAGGTGGCTATGCATTTGCTTCCTTCTCCATGCATCCATTCCTTCATAGTTTGAAAGTAAAAACATAGGTCAATATATAAAATGTATGTGTAAAGGATGATAACTATGAAATATCATATATATATGATATATGACCTTTGATAGAAGGCAATCTAGGATGAGAATAGTGTCCGGTGGCGACAACAACTGCATCAAACACCTCTGAGACCGCCTCATCGGAATCTTTAACTTTGCTTCTAACAATCCATTTCAAATCTTCTCCAAATGCACCATAGTCAAGTATCCCAACATATTCAACTTTTGTATTGAACCGAATCATCTCCCTTAAACCGAACCAATCACAAAAATCTTTAAGGTACAAAAAGAGTTCTTTATGACCAGGAAACCTTCTTGTATCCCTACCTTTCTTGATCAAGAATGGGAAGTCAGTAAACCCCATAATCTCTCTAGGCGATGTGAGCCTTAACGAATCATAGCTACTACTATGAACGGTTAAACCCACGCCTAACGGATCTTGACCTTCAACTTTGGGATCATATAACCATTGCCCTCCAACATCATGATTTTGTTCCAAAACCACCACATTTTGGCCTTCTTTCTTGAGCTCCCGAGCGGCAACCAAACCCGAGGGGCCAGCGCCAATGACACACACACACCGGGGCGGATTCCTCACCGAAACCATAGTGTGTGTAAATGGGATTGAAGTAGTTTAAAAATGAGTGAGTTGGGTGCATATTGTGTGAAGGTTGTGTGGTGTTTTATACTAAAGTTATTATGTGAAAAAGATTGCTTCTAAAGAGGTAAACAAAGTTAGGAAGATTGATTCTTCCAACATTGTATATCTTAAAGTAGGTTGTAACTTGTATTATTAGTTTATTTTAATTCTTTTTTAAGATATGATTATTATTATACATGAACTGTTAAGGCTGAGGGGTGTGGGGCTTTAACGGGGGCGCTAGAGCCCCTCCGCTCGCGCCCCTAGGCGCTAGCACCACACCCCCGGGGCGCGAGAGGGGCGCGAGAGGGGCGCGAGCACGAAAAACAAAGCAGGCGCAAGCCCCTTAGCGGCTGAGGATGGGCGTAAAGATGCATGGGAATGTGTGATCTAGCCGTTGGACATTTAAAATGAGCCGTTGGGCTCTTATTTAATAAAAAAAAAAGTTTTTTCTTCCTATATATAACCCATTTCACATAAAACAATTACCACAACTTCAAAAAAAAACCAAAAATCAACTCATCTTCCAAACTTTTTTTTAAAAACATGGCTGGAAATTGGTACCCAAACCTAGATTCAGATTATGTTTTTTTTAGTACTTTTATTTTTATTTTATTTTTAGATATTAATGTGTTTTTTCATTAATGTGTGTTTTTTTTAATAATTTATGAGTTTTTTTAATAATACGTTTTTTGAATATATTTATAAAAAAATAAAAAAAAAATCCGCTGGAGCCCCTGCTGGAGCCCCTCCACACCAGGGCCAGGGGCTCCAACGGGGGCTCCAACACCCCCCTTATCCAGTTTCTCTCTCTGCCACACGTCATAATATTATTGGCTGGAGCCCCCACTCGCGCCCCCATTAGAGCCCCCCACACCCCTCAGCCTAACATATTTCTAATAGTGTGACATGCAATCATAGGCTATAAGGGTACCAACGTAGGGGTTGTAATCATAATGTAGGAGTAGATTTTGTTAAGTAAAGTGCATATGGTTGGCTAGTTAGCTACCGACACAACTTGATCATAAGTTAGATTTGGGGCCAAGAATCATCAATGTAGTTTGTCTTGCAAGCCTTCTTACGTGGTTGGTTCTAAATCTAGTTTTTGCCTGATCTACTAGGTTATAATTATTTTTATTTTAAATGTTAAAATGGTAATTATTTAAACTGTTTTATGGAAAATCATCGATACGGAGCATGAAGTTGCGCAAGGTGGTTTTCTTTAATTATATTATCTTATTAATTTTCTTTATGGCAAAAACCTCGATTTCTTCATGTGCTAGGCCGTCAGGAGACGCAAGGACGGAAAAATAAGATATGTCTTTGTATTATAGACTAAAACGGAAAAATAAGATATGTCATGTTTTTCTCATTTCTTTTAACTATCTTTTGTTATAAATCAAACAAACAATTTAATTGATTTTTAAATTGAAAATAAAACAAAGGGAAATTGTGTGTATATATATTAGCTATTTCTTGTTATATATTATTATAATTATGCATAATTGGTAATTGGTTAAGGGAAATAATGAAAAAACAAATAAATGAACATTGTGTTGTTGAAAGGGGGTTGGTGAGTCCAAGTATGTTCCCTTGGCTTCAAGTAGGGGCAATCTCTGTGGGGTCTAGTCCATCTTTAATTAACAATGTGTTGTTATTCACTTATTTGTTATTTTTCTTTACATTTCAGAATGTTTATGATATCATAGTTTTAATTTTATACTTATTAAAGGATTAATGTGTAAAATATACACTTTACTCTCTAGGTTTTATGATGACTATGCTTCTTAATGCATTACTCTTAGCGGTCGAATTGATAGCATTGTTAATTTGTTATTATAGGCCAATTAGTGATAGTTTTGATTTTTAAATTCTGATTTTCCTAATAATAATCTATATATCACCCACAAAGATAAAAATAAAAAAACTTGAAACGAAAGTTTTATTATTTAAAAGAAAACAACTTAAGTAATGTAGGTTCCCAGTCGGATCTACACGAGATATCGCGTTCTACGTAGGTGCGGAATCCCTACGTAAGACGTTACGAGTATAGAAAACAATACGAGCTAACACACGATACGATAATCAAACACACGTTGTATTCCAACCGTAAACAAGTGATACTATGATCACTGAATACAAACTCTCTGACTCGAATACACGAATAACAAAACTCTAATAATGAATAAGCCGTAAACAAAATAGCTTATATAGACACGACAACGCATGTTCAGGCGAAGTTGTCCCTAACTTCGCTTGTCTAACAAGTTCGCCCATATAAGCGAACTTGTTAGCAACTTCGCTTACATACAAACACAAATCTAACTAACACGATTACAGACACTCGACACTGAACTACTGACATCATGCACCAACAGACTCCCCCTTGGCAGTAGCTTCATCTCTTTAGCTTCAAACACGTGTCTAGTAATCTTCAATCTTCTATCTTCAAGCATGCACTCCTTCTCGAACACAAACCGAGACAACTCTTTGATATTTCCTCGCTTCGTCTTTCCAAGCAGGAATATAAAATATCTTCTTATCATTCAACACCTGCAAATCAGCTTGCGATAAGTTTACCAAGTGCATCGGATCATAAACTCTTAGCACCTCTTGTTCATCCTCGTCTTCCATCACTGCCTCAGCTGTCTCACAATCTACATACCACCACTTCAGGTCTTTAAGCACATCCTTGGGCATTAATTTCATCGGTACTTCTTTCAAACACCTGATCGGTTTATACTTCATAATCATCCAAGGCTTTCCGTCTGCTCTCAAACCTCTATCCTTGTCTTCAACAAGTTTTCCCTTTTGTAGTTTCAACAGCTCAAATTTCTTCTCTTTTATACTCTCTTTCCACACAATCTTCCCAATGACTCTAGCCATATTATCGTCACTTCTGTTTATCAATCCCAATCTGGCTAAGTCTTTCACTTCACATTCTGGCAGTGTATTCAACGATCTCAACATCCTTCTAAAGTACTGAACACCGTCATACCTTTTAATCACGAAGAGCCTCAACTGCTCATCATATATCCAGCAAATAATTCCTTTCTTCGCTTCAGCATAGCCTTTAATGTTGTAACTCTTCTTAAACATTGTAGGAACCGCCGGTTTCTTCGTTTTGACGAACCACTGAGCATAGCCTTCTTTCCATCTAGGCTGCTCTTCCCATTCAGTCTCATCACTTCCAATCTGTTGACTCATATCTATCTTCTCAACATCTGGTATCTCATGCTCCACATTCTCTTCTACTATCTCTCCCTCTTCAATCTCATTATCAATCACAATCTCTTCTCCAATCTTCTCTATCACATCACTCGGTAGTACATCATCATCACCAACCAAACCATCATCCATCTCCTCTACGTCCACTACCACCACATCATCACCACCAGCTGCAGTTGTCGACTCCCCCTGAGTTGTGGAAGTTCCAAGAGCTTGATCAGTTCTTGGCAACTCACCACCTGCATCTTTCGATGCATTGGGATCATCGTCTCTATCATTTCGTCTCTTGGTCCTCAACTCATCGCCTTTACAGCTCGTCTCCCCCTGAGATGCCAAGAACTCCTTGAAAGCATCTATGATTTTTCCATGTTCTACCAGCATGGACGACTGCATCTGATTCTCTGCAACTAGGCGCTGAATAGCCTGGGTCTGGATAAGATTAATCCTTGACTGCTCTGCCACGACCCGTTCAAGTGCTGCTATTCGTTCAGAGTCTGATAGGGTTGCATCGAAATCGAACCTCATATGTGATATATCTTGAGTGTACTGAGTAGGGATTTCCGATGTCACCGGGACCTCAGAAGTAGAAATAGACGTAACCGCAGGTGGTATCGTCACCGATAACCCTGCAGTGGCCACAACAGTCGACTCGATAAATTGTGCCACGACCTCCGTTGGAGTAACAGTCGGAGGCGGCAACGAAACGATCTAAGGAGTCGAAAGTTGGAAAGTAGTGGGTGGGAGGCCAAATGTAGATGAGGTAGCCACCACGGGAACAACCGTAGCGCTTGGCCTTGTAACCTGTGATGTTGAGGGAACCATTGTCATACCGGATAGTGCTGGTGGAGTGAAACGTACCACCCTAGAGCTCTCACCGGCTCCCGATCCTGCACCTATCCATTCCCTTCTTGACCTCCGGATCAACTGTTGTACCTCTTCCTCATAATCTGACTCGCTGTCATCATCTGTTCTCTTTCTTTTCCCATGTAGTCTTTCTCGAGTTACCATAATCCTTCTTGCCTCTGCCACTTCATCATCAGAATCAGAACCAGCCACCGTAGCAGCTGTCCTAGTAACATTCACAGTCGACACTTGGGCTACCGAGACCTGTATGTTTTCCTCTGGATCCACCCGATCCATGTCAAAAAATCCCTGACCGCCAAACGCTGCGTCAAGGTCAACGTTCTCCTCCGGTGACACAACAGGAGCAGCAGGTATAGCTTGAGGTGCTCCTGCCTGTTGTGGTGCCGGGTCCCTAAACTCGTCCCCACGAGCAGGCACATACCCCGGGTTGATCAAGTACCCAAAAAGTGGAGTATGTCGAGGACGGAGCTCAGGTTTGCTCCTCGCACTGGAGGATCTACATTGGGCGAAGATCCGTTTATTCACACTCTCAACGTATCGGATCGGACGGCGCTGAGGAAGCGTTGGAGCAACATGATTCAAGATCATTTGAAGAAATCTTGGATACATGATAAATCGCTCACGCGCCATCGCTCTTCTTTGACGATCAATCTCATAAAAGACCATCTGACTAAAGTTGTATCGCTTGTTGTAAGTCAGAGCAGTCATCGCTGACTGCATGGTCGCGCCCATGCCATCAGTGCCCGCCTTTCTCCCTGACATGCAAACAATCATAACATGCATGAAAAAGCGCCACTGGTCAAGTAAAAATCCTTTCCTCCTCTGCGTATCCCCCAAGGGACCAGAGTATCCCATTCTCAAAAACGCTCCATCACGGAAATGAGCTACAAACTCTGTCGGGTCATCCCTTGTCTCATTTCCAAACCGAAAAGCCGCCCGGATTTGTTCAGAAGAGAACTGAACAATCTGATTGTTGACTGTTGCGCGCATCACCGGGGGTTCGACTCTACAATCATATTCCACGGTCTGCCAAAAATCCTCAATGTTGGGCAAGGATATCGGCAGAGTTGTTGTAATCGCGTGGAATATCCGCGAGCGTAAAAGAAAAGTGATGATTTCGCGGAAATCATCAACTCCGCTCGCCTCCGGGTCTAATGTTATGTACATGTTGTGACCCGGAAAGAACTGCCTCTGGTTATCACCTCCGTCATCACCGCCTGCACCACCTGCTCCAGCAACAGCAGCCATATCTGCAACAAACAGGTTAAGTTAGATAAACGTCAAAGCAAGTCACAAGTTCGCCTGTTACCATGAGCGAAGTTGTGATCTATTCTGCATAGGCGAAGTTAAAGGTGGGGCGAAGTTGGGAAACAACTTCGCTTCAACTTGAACTTCGTCTGATAACTGTTAAGTAAAATGGTCCAGGCGAAGTTAATGATAACTTCGCCTAACCACAACATCGCCTCATAAACTGTTTCAAAATCTATAATCAGGCGAAGTTAAACCTCAGGCGAAGTTACGGATAACTTCACCTAACCTGTAACTTCGCCGAATTCGAATCGGCAACAGTTAGGATAATCGAACGACGTGTAGATGATGATTTTGGAGATCGAGGACTCCGTAACACATGATTTTATGAAGTTTTAGACGTTCAAGTAAATTACTATCACGTAATAACAAGTTTGAAATCGGGTGTTTAAGGTTCGAAAGAACGAGGTCGTGAATCGAGTCGAAACGACCGATGATTAACCTCAATAGACAATGATAATATGATAATCGAACCCTACACACCTTGAATTTGATTAGAATCGAAGTAAGAAAAACACAGATGATCGAAGAGAAATGCTCGATAAGTTCGCCTAGGTCTCGGAGAGGATAAGTTCGCTGGTTTTGAAATAATGAAACTGTTTGACCTAAAAACTTCTTTATATAGGGTCAAAGTTAGTACAGGCGAAGTTATCGATAACTTCGCCTATTCCAGGCGAAGTTATGAACAAGTTCGCCGGTATTTACAAAACAAACCCCTATACTTTGAACAATTTTCAATAAAGTTTTAAAAAACTTCCTTTAAAGCGTTAAATGATACGATCAAGACCAAGTAACCAGGTATAAAATCAAACAATTACAAAAGTAACAAAAATTTGAAAAATTAAAGTACACGGGATCAAATTTCAGTCTTGACAGGGACTACCATGTTTTAGAAAAGATCCGAACAGGAATCATACTAATTACGTGACTGTCACACAAATCCATGTTCAGCTGTATTATGACTTAAAGAAACAGGTTGTAAGCAGGTAATATACTTAAAATGGTTTTCATCGTTTCTGTGATACGAGTTAGGTTCAATTAAGCTCAAAACTTAAGTGGGCAACAACTCAGAGATTATGATGCCTCCTATCTATTCTCAAAGCGTATTTGGCTTTCCCCAAGTCACCCCGAATTGACCTCGACCCGTAGTCTGATTAAGTAGTAATTACTCTTCGATCTTAGACTCTGCTTCCCGTTCACCTTCTTGCGTCTTGATTGATAATCATTAACATTATGAACTATAGAATTTTTTTTTTTTTAATTCAAACACAAACATATGACATGGTTACTCGGGATTGATCATCCCATTCAGCTCAACAAGGTTTTGAAATCTAGTTTTGTCAAACGCTTTCGTGAACAAGTCAGCGAAATTATCTAACGTGTCAACCTTTTCGAGCACAATCAGTTTCTTCTCAGCACAATCCCGTATAAAATGATGACGAATGTCAATATATTTAGTTTTACTGTGCTTTACGGGATTGTTAATTACTGAGATAGCAGCAGTGTTATCAATGCAAATAGAAGTAAGTGAGAAATTCAGACCATAATCGCGCAACTGTTGTTGAATCCAAAGAACCTGGGAGCAGCAGTTGGATGCTACCATGTATTCTGCTTCACAGGTTGAAATTGCGACTGAGGTCTGCTTCTTGCATTGCCAGGACACTAGTCTGCCACCAAGAAACTGACATCCACCTGTCGTTGACTTCCGACTCTGATTGCACCCTCCATAATCAGAATCTGTGTACGCGACTAGCTCCAAGTCTCCTCCTCTCGAGTACCACAACCCCAGCTTCGGCTTGCCTTTGAGATACCGCAGTATCCTCTTCACACCCTTCAAATGAGATTCTTTTGGGTTTGCCTGAAAGCGTGCACAAAGACAAACAGCAAACATTATATCAGGCCTAGAAGCAGTTAAGTACATTAAAGAACCTATAATTGCCCGATATTGGGTTGGGTCCACGTCTGCATCGTTGTCTGAATCAGCACCCAATTTGTGATTGACGCAGACTGGAGTATCATATGGAGTGCTGTCCTCCATCTTGAAGCGTTTGAGAACATCATGGACATACTTCGTCTGATGAATGAACATCCCGTCTTTCTTCTGATCAACCTGCAATCCTAAAAAGAAAGTTAGTTCACCCATAGCACTCATTTCAAATCTCTTCTTCATGACGGCCTCAAACTCCTGACACATGGAGACTTTTGATGCAGCAAAGATAATGTCGTCCACGTAGACTTGCACCAGCAGAAAGTCGCTACCCTTTCTCTTGAAGAACAATGTGCTATCAATTTTACCTCTTTCAAACTCATTCTCAAGCAAGTAATCTGATAAGGTTGAATACCAGGCACGAGGTGCCTGATGTAGTCCATACAGCGCTTTACTTAGCTTGTACACGTGATCGGGAAAGTCAGGGTCAGGAAAACCCGGAGGTTGCTCAACATACACAACCTCGTCGACTTTACCGTTTAGGAACGCACTCTTCACATCCAAATGAAAGACCTTCATCTCCTTATGAGCAGCAAATGCCAAAAACAGCCGAATGGCTTCCAATCTTGCCACAGGAGCAAACACCTCATTGTAATCAATCCCCTCTTGTTGATTAAAGCCTTTAACAACCAGCCTCGCCTTGTTCCTGATAACAATTTCTACACCCGCGTGATAATCCCGAACCACACAATCGAGCAAAAGCTCTGATACCAATTGTAGGTTCCCAGCCGGATCTACACGAGATATCGCGTTCTACGTAGGTGCGGAATCCCTACGTAAGACGTTACGAGTATAGAAAACAATACGAGCTAACACACGATACGATAATCAAACACACGTTGTATTCCAACCGTAAACACGTGATACTATGATCACTGAATACAAACTCTCTGACTCGAATACACGAATAACAAAACTCTAATAATGAATAAGCCGTAAACAAAATAGCTTATATAGACACGACAACTTCGCCTGGCATGTTCAGGCGAAGTTGTCCCTAACTTCGCTTGTCTAACAAGTTCGCCCATATAAGCGAACTTGTTAGCAACTTCGCTTACATACAAACACAAATCTAACTAACACGATTACAGACACTCGACACTGAACTACTGACATCATGCACCAACAAGTAAATTTTGTGTGATTTATCAAAATATAATATCAGATAAAAGTATTGTATGTTTTATATATAATTTATTAAAAAGATGCCATGAATGTGTTTTGTTTCAACTCTCAGCCCACGTGGGTTACGGTTTTCTAATATATTAAACGTGAACTTCATATATTATTAAAAATGCATCGAGACATTAATCCGTGAACCTTTTTTTACTAATTAAAAGATTTTATTCATATTCTTGTTAAATTTATTATAATTCAATTTATGGGAACATGTTAAGATTCAACCTAGAGGGCTGCGAGAATCGGATCAGGAAGTTAGTCGATTTGTAAATGAATTTTTTAACTATTTAATACATAAGAGGTGTAGGTGACACACAGGTCGGATAGATAAAGAATCCAAAAAAAATGGAAGAAAGGTTACAATTTATAGATTTTCATTATTAGATCATGACCCGGGTAATACAACCTTCTAACGTTTGTTAGACCCAGATCATGATCTAGTATTCATATCCTTCAAAAAAATCAAGGTTAAAAAGATTGTTGGGACAAGTCGTGGTTTGATTCAAAATTTGCAAATGCATAGGGTCTGTCTTATGGACTACTTTGTATATGGGATACAACCATCGATCTTCAAAATAAAAACAAGTAACAAAAATCAAATTGTTGGTAATAAGGCTTTAAGTCTCTATATGATCTTGTGATAGTTAAGGTGTATTCACAAATTTGTATTTAACTTTTATGAACTGAGCTTTCATTTGTTGATTAATTTACAATTACAAACATTCCCAGCCCTATCCTAAGGAGGATTTTGAATCAATGCTATGTTCGTGACCGTTGGTTTTGGATCATCACCATTTATTTAGGTTCTTTAGTTCTTAGCCTAAGACAGAAGGATAGATTCTCAAATACACTCAATTAGGCAATGGAGGAAACTTAGGTCAGAAATGTGATAATCCACAAAACTCTTATAAATTTACTGAAGTGGTAAGATTTTAGATCGTAAATCCATAACTCGATCAATTGATATCAATAAGAAAATAGTGAGTTAAAGAACTTCCATCACACCTCAAATATGCCTTTAATTAGCAATAATTTCATGTTAACAATGAGGTTGGTTACTTGATTATGAGAAGTGATAAACTTATTTTAGGGAGTTAAGATATAAAAGAAGCCATTGGTCAAATATATGAATGGTTATGACCAGAAAAAGATAAAAGGTGAAAAACTGAAAATGAAATGAGAATAAAGAAACTTTAATATTGGAAAAGTGTAGGGGTGCTTTTGAAAAGGATGTTCACCCAAAACATGTTCTAGTCTGTCCACACGCATGCACGTTAAAACCAATAAAAATGATTATTTTAGTTATTTAAGGATTAAGGTTTGATTTGGTGTATGTTTAGAATATAATATAGCAACACAACTCGTATCAAAGGATTACTTGTTTGGATATGTTTAAGAACTAGACTCCATAAAATATTTAAAAAAAATATAAACCAAAAAAAATAAAAACGAAATTTTAGAGTAGAAAAATAACCAGTTTGCCTTTGACTAATTTTATAACGATTGCAAACGGAACCGAATACCCTCAATTCACTTTGATACTTTTTAATAATGTTGGTGATGTATCCACACTGACGTTTCATCATCTATATGCTTTACGATATATACTACATCACGTGCGAGTGTCTTCTTAGTTTTCTTTTTGCAATCACATACTTCCTATCTAGCTTTTGTGTGTGACACAACCACTCGAATCTTGCTTTTAAAAAAGATAACAGGGGGTTCAAAATGGGACCGTTATGAAGCTTCTTTTTTTAGCGATAATTGAATTTTAATAATAAAATTTAGAAAAGAAGCAAAAATGATTGAACATTGTTGGGTATGTCAAAATTATGCCTTTCGTTCTTACACTATTTAAGTTGACCACTAATAAATAAATAAGTTGGAAAAAAACCCTATTTCAGACCCGGCCCGGTGTGCCTAATCTGGAACTGGACTCAATATTTCTTGACCTGTGAGTACAAATAAGGTATTGTTCATCTAGAAAATCGTGCCTAGAGCCGGTGGAATTGTGTCCACCTGATAAAAACCTGGAAAAACCGGTCATAACTTGGACCATATTTGAACCGGTTCTTACCCGAGCTGGTTCTTAACTTTTATGGACCATTTCTGGAACCGGTTTCTAAAAAAGCCTGATTTGCCCACCTCTACTAAAAACTAGAGATGTGCACGGTATGGTTTGGTGTGGTTTTAGGCTAAAACTAAACCAAAACCCAAAACTTTAGGGTTTAGATTTTTAAAACTGTCCGGTTTCGGTTGTGGGTTCGGTTTGGTTTCAGTTTGTTTTTATTATTGTCATTTGTGTTTGAAGATTTTTGGCCGAAAAAAAAAGTTAGGCCGAAAATAATGAATATAGGTACAAATAATTTTATTAATTATTAACTAAGTGACAATTATACATCTGGCCACAAATTATTTGAGTTACATATTTATTAAAAATCTTGAAATTCGGTTCCAGTTCGGTCTAATTTTTCGGTTAAAAAAACATAAACCAAACTGTCGATTTTTATTACGGTTTGATGTTTCGGTTTCGGATCGGATTTTCGGTTTCTTGCACCCGGGCCCTACTAATAAAATGTGGTTGACCTTTTTGGGCACTATTTAACTTTTGACTTGGGTTATCAAGCCCGATCTTAACTTAGCCCAAACTACTGAAACACACACGGGCCCGCGACGTAGCAGATTCATTTCATGATCCTTGAGAGTTCACACTTAGTGGTCATATCTCTTTGCCGACGTCCTTTGTTCATATATACATATATATATCTAATTCACCGTTTAATCATACAGCCACTGCGTATATCCAACGGATGGTACACGATTTTATATTTTTTCAGTCTAATTAGATTGCTTTTAGCTTTTAATTGTTTATTATGTGATAGGAATTGATTAGGTTTTTTTTTTATTAGTAACGCTGAATATATTATTAGATATTATGTTTATATGATTTGGATTAGATTCGCATATGATGTACTGTAGATAGATTGCTTGCTGAATATGTTCTGATTCTCTGTATATGATTTGTTCTCTCTTTGATTATATTTTAGGGCCTTTTTTTTGCCTATTGAAAACATTATTATTACACGCTTTCAGTTTCTTACTCTACTGAACTTGCATTTCGTTGTTTTAACCGATAATTGGTTCGGCTTTGGACTTCACATGTAATCGGTGTTAATATAGAGCTGCGAACTGTTCGGCGAGAAGTTTTTTTGTTTAATAACTGAACGAACATGAATACGGAATTTCGTCCGTTTAACTAAATGAACGAACACAAACGGAGGTGATGTTCATTCAATTGTGTTCGTGAACGCTCGATAATGTCTTCGTTTACGTCCGATGGTGTTCTTTAGTGTTTGTTTGTTTAGGTTTGCCATTTAAAGGTTTTTAATATATATGAGTGTTATGTGATTTGTTTATATGTAAAATTAGCATATAAATATGAATGTTAGTTAAGAAAACACCACCACAAAGCTGGTAGATTGACCGAATCGTTGACACCTACCATTCTCGGTTAGCCAAATCAAATCAAATAAAGCATAGTTTGTGTTTATTTGTGCTTGTGAACTGTTCATGAACAAGCTCATTTCCTTAGTGAACGAACACGAACATAAAGTTTTGTTCGATTAGCTGTTTTTGAACTGTTCACTTGTTCGATAAAGCTTAACGGACAGACATGAACAAGGTCTTGTTTGGTTTGTTACTTTGTTTACAGCCCTAGTTTTAATTTTTTTGATTAAAAAGCATATGAATTTGAAACAGAATGGAATTGTTAACATGTCTAGATGTTGCAGGCGTGGATATGAGCAGCCATTGCTAATAATTCTGTAGAAGGTGAATACGATATATTGTTTATACTTTTTATAACATGTGGGGTTTTGGGTCGAAAGCTATAGCGGGCGCATCCGGACCGAGAATTGACTCCGCAAGGGTTGGTCAAACTTCTTCAGACGGTTCTGATGATGAGATCTCTGTAAATAACAGCAGGGAAGAAGGTTTAGAGTGTCCAATTTGCTGGGAATCTTTCAATATTGTGGAAAATGTGCCTTATGTTTTATGGTGTGGACACACACTCTGTAAAAACTGTGTTCTCGGGCTGCAATGGGCTGTTGTCAAACTACCCACTCTTCCGATCCAGCTCCCTTTTTTCATATCTTGCCCATGGTGCAACTTGTTATCGTTTCGCCTCGTTTATAAAGGGAATCTGAAGTTTCCAAAAAAGAATTACTTTCTTCTTTGGATGGTCGAGAGCTTGAATGGTGATCGGGTCAAATCTCATCTGTCTTCTTGTAATGACCATGTACCGGGCCCTGGTTGGTCTTGGGCTCGAGGTTTAGTTACCGGTCATGGTCATGGTAATGGTTTGGCGAGGCCACGTGTTGGTGAGTCTAACCGTCAAGGTGGGTCCCATGGTGAGAGGCTGCAGACGACCATCCGTAAGTCATTAATCTATTTTGTTCACTTAACGGCTAAGCTTCCGCTGGTGTTGATATTTCTTCTGATTGTTCTGTATGCAATACCCGCGAGTGCAATCATCTTGGTTGTGTATATACTCATCACAATTTTGTTTGCTCTTCCGTCTTTTCTTGTTCTTTATTTCGCGTACCCGAGTCTTGATTGGCTGGTAAGAGAAATCATCACTTGAGGTGGCTTCTGGTTCTTGATTTTGGACCTCTTTTTAGTATTTGTGTTTAAAGTTTTAAACTTGTTCAATCTTTGGGATGTAAACATAAAGTATCTGCTCAATGCTTGTAAAAAGAAGACTCTACTCTTTATTTACTTTATGATATTGGATTTTTTTATGGTAATGTTTAATTCTCTCTAATAGTGAAGGCAATATAGTTATACCTTAGGCCGTGTGGGGTGGGTGGCGAAAAAGGGCGACTTCCGGCGAGAAGGGGCTACATGGGCGATTTTAGGGCCGATAGGGGGGGGGGGGGAGTTTGTCGCCCAATCAATCTGACTTTATATTATTATTATTATTATTATTATACTATGTGAGTGTAATATATATATATAAATATAGGTTTAAGTTCAAGAAAAAAATCAAATTATTACAAGAAATGAGAGAAATGAATCAAGTCAATCAAAAATTGTTTTCTTTTTCTTTTTTAATTAAATATAGGGACAGCATGGTAAACTCTCATAAGAATTATATATGGAAACTGTTTTATTAATATATTTGAAAGTTTTCAATCTACTATTTTATTAACATATAAATCTAAAGAAAACATGACATCAAAATTAACAAATTGTTAGAATGCTGTAATTGTTTTATTTGATCAAGCACCTCAAATCATTAAAACAAAATTATTCATATTTATCACTTTATTAATATATTATGTAGTTATTTAAAATTTTAAAACAAATCCTACAAAATAACATTAGATGACCTTTTTTCTTAGTTTCCAGATCTCATTTTATAAAATAATGATTTTAAGTATGAAATTTTACTTAAATTAAAAATTTATCAATACTTCAAGATGAACTATTGTCACACAAGATAACATTCAGATAACCTTTTTTCTTTTTTTAATTTCTTTATGTTTTAATTAAGTTTAAAAACATAAAAGTTTTATATTAATATTCACATGCACATAACTCACATTCGCCTAAAATAGATTGTTAGTTCATTTTATTTTGACCTACACGTAACTAATATTCATCTAAACATAACTCATATTCGACTGAACAAATTGTTAGTTCATTTTATTTTCGCCTGCACGTAACTAATATTCATCTATACATAACTTATATTCGTCCAAACAAATTGTTAATTCATTTTATTTTCACCTACACGTAACTAATATTCACTTACACATAACTCATATTCGCCTAAACAATTGTTATTTCATTTTATTTTGACCTACATGTAACTAATATTTACCTACATTTGCCTACACAAAATAAGATTAAAATAAATAATTAGAATTAATGTAGATAATTATGTTAATGTTACTTGTGTAGGTGAACTTATTATTACTCACCTACACAATGCAATATCCCTACACAATAAAATAATCCTACACTGCAAAGTATTGATATAATCTCTACAATGCAAAGTATTGAATTATTGATATAATCTCTACAATGATAGTCATGAGTTTGACGTAAATATAAGATTGATTTTAAATAATACATAATAAATTTTGGGATGCAAGCTTTTGAGATGTTAAAAAGAAGAATAATTTAGATGTTCAACTATTTCGATAATAGTCATGAGTTTGACGTAAAAGTTACGCTTTAAAAAAATGTGCACACATTATTATGTTAAATCATATATTCTTGTAAATAAGCTTTTTATGTAAGTTTTGCATTTAGTTACTTTAAAAAAAGTAACAGAACTTAAGTGAAAAATATGAATTAAATTAAAATGATATACGTTGTCAATTATTTATTTCAATTAGTATATTGGTGTTAAAAAATCAACTTTGTCAAATTTTGGAAACTGTGAAGGGATGATGAAATCATGGGGGATTACAGTTAAGATTAGCCTATTACATCGTGTTTGATGGGGGGGAGAGCAATTACATCAATACCCTTTTATCTTAAAAACCATTAAAATCTTGAACTCAATAATTACAATTATGCCATAATCAATTAGTCCATAGATCAATCTTAATCAATGGTTATAAATCATTTCTTACATTTCTCGCAGTAAAATGACTTTTCTCTTAAACCATCCTCTATAAATATATATATATATATATATATATATATATATATATTAGGCTACAACACCACTACATCACTAAAACAAAAGCCCACCCTTTGCTGATTGGACGTCACAGCAAAACGCCACATTTTGTAACTCCTTCACTACACATATCCTTATAGTGCGGCCCAGATTTCGAGGTCAAATGAGACAGGTAGCAGCCAGAAGTCCAGAACTTCTACAATGAACAGATGCATTTAATGATTTATATCATTGTACTCCAAACAAAATTGAAAAAATAAAAACCAACAATCCATTGATAACACCAGTAGGAAAACTAACATTATGGTGTCTCTCTTTGGTGGGCACCCAACCCTTAAGGATTGCAACATCCACTCCCAATAATAGTTTCTGAAATATCAAGATACATAGAATTTAGACACCGACCCTTGAAATTGAGTTCATCGTATTAATGTGTGCTAGTCCAACTTTGGTTTGATCTATGAGAGCAACGTACGCTTCCGCGTATTAGTGTTGTAATGAGGTTAGTGTAAATCTGCTGTTAATCTTATATCAAAATGTGTACAAGAGTAGCTTACATACAAGGATGATAAAAGGGAATCTAAACAAAATCTGTTACACAAACTCTATACAAATATACAGTAGTATCTCTATATCTATACAACTATCCGTCTAATTAATACCGCCAAGTTAGCATCATTGTCCCATCTCTCAAATGTAGCACTCATTTGCAAAGTGAAATTGCTTTGAATCTCATCAAGTACATTTTGCAACATTCACTTACAATCCTAGTGCGTTTTTCAGCCTGCCCATTATAACCAGCAAATTTTCCAGCCTGCCCATAATGACCTGTTGAAGTTTTTTTTTTAGACTTTTCAGTTAAACCCATACCTGAAGAAACACTAAATGACTCCGGCAGATTAAGGATAATCTTAGGGTTAAATAGATGTTTCCCACGAGGGTTAGGTCCGGAAAAGATGGTTATTCTTCTCAACCTGCAAAACAGACACCGTGAGCTCGTCACTGAGAAGGGGGGGGGTCCTCCTTGTGACCACCCTCAGGCGTGAGAATCAGACTAGATTGCTATGAATATAAGTGTATATAGAGAGAAATAGCTAGAGAGAAGATGATGATACCGTTCCAAGGTGTTGGAGTATTTATAGCCGAAGGTAGGTTTCCAAGCAGGTACGGCCAGCTGTATATAATATTCCTTTTCCACCAACTATGGGCTACATTCGTGCCACGATGGGAGTTGGTGGGTAGGCAACGGCTTGATAGTGACATTTTGTACTGGAGCGTGTTCCTCCTCGTATTATTGTCGGTGAGCTGTCGCCCTGTGATTGGTTCATGGGTCGCTTTTGTCGGATCTTGTCCATTTGTCCATACCTTGGTAGGTATAGTACAAAAGATCTTCTAGAAGCGTATGGACTGGCTCTTTTGGGCGGGAATATTCCCGCCCTGCTCGTTCATTCTTCAGGTGACATTACTGAAGTATTAAGAGTTAGTGCCTTATGCGTGTAGCCTTACTGTTAGTGCGGGTAGCATTCCTTCTTGGCTTGTACCCACAGCTGCGGGGACAGGCAGGGTACTGTACCAAGGGAGGCTTTCCTGCGGGAACAGCTGGCTTACTGCGTGTAAGGTCTTCATCTCTCTGAGCATGGTGGGTCCTGCGGATCCAGTTGGTCTTTGCGCAGATGTACCTCTTCAAGGTGAGTCTTGCGGGTCCAAATGGGCTTTGTGGGGACCTACCTCTTCAAGTCCCCCCCAGTCCATTGTTCTTCTCATGAATTGTTAATAAGTGAGGTGAACTTTTGGACTTTAAGCAAGGGGTTTTAAAGGGGTTTTCGTTTTTTAAGGTTCTCCGTGGGGATTCTTCCCGCAGTTTTCCCAATGTCACTTGCAGAAAATTCCCGACTTTTTCTGCATGATCTTTGGGTATGATGCGGGTAGGTGCGTAACCTCTCCGCAAGTCGGGAGCGTTGAGTTTCGCTTGTGTAGATTCTCCACGGGGTATTGGTAGTTTTAGACATAGTGATCAGTTATGTTAAACAACCAATTCCACCTTGAAGCTTCAAACAATCTAGTTCTCAACGTTCCCGCCATGCGGGGGTCTTATTTCCCTTTCCGCAAGCATGACCCATAAGATCCATCTTGGGTTCAATTCTCTGCAAGTGCTGAGTATGTGAAGGGTTTCGCCTTGACACTGTACCCGCACTTGTCTTATGGTTTCTTGTTTTCCAAGGTATCTTCTTGGCTTCAATTCCCTGCAGGTGCTAAGTATGTGAAGGGTTTCGCCTTGACACTGTACCCGCACTTGTCTTACGGTTTCTTGCTTTCCAAGGTAAGGGGGTATATTCCCTCTTATTTTTGAATCTTTTTGGAATTCGGAGAGTTGGTGAAATGATAAGGACAGTCCAAACGGTTGAAGGGACGTTGGCGTCTTCTGACGGTTTCAGGACGTACAGGAAGTTACGACAACGTGACAGCATGTGGTCAATCAGGACGCTTTTTCAGGCGCGTGGGCGCGAGTTTTATGGCACGCGCCCTTTTGACACCTGTCATTGCTTTATCCACACGTGTCGCCGTGTCATTGCTCATGCGCCTTCTCTCTCATCCGCATTAAATTCATCGCATTCATTGCGATGCGTATATAAGGGGGAGAGGGTGTATTTCATCCATCATCTTCACTTCACTCTTCTTTTCCTTTTAAGCAATTTCCGGCGAATACTCATCTTTTCCGGCGAGCATTCTCCTGAAACCGCTTTCTTAACACTAAAAAATGTCTTCTTCTACTCATGACCCAAAGGTTAACGTCGAGGAGTCCGACGTTTACCTCGAGAACCCGATGTCTACGTCCGATAAAGACGATAAGAGTACTGCTGGCGAGTGTCAGTGTACTCTTTCTGTCGATGTATACCATTACATCGTCAAGAAGTTCATGCTGGAGCCTTATGAGCCTGAGTTTCCGGAGGCTAACCAGACGGTGTACGATGCCCTTAAGGGCAAGATAGGGGTTTACGCTTCGTTCTTCCTATATGGGAATCTAAGATTCCCATTAATGAAGTTCGTATACCGTGTTTTGGAGAAACATGGTGTTCATCTGACAGAGGTGCACCCAATGGTGATTGCCAAAGTTCGCCATTTCGAATGGGTGTGCCGTATTTTGGGTATCGAGCCCCGAGTCGACCGCCTGATGACCTTCTATACTTGGAGGTGCGTCCAGGGTTGGTATACCCTTGTCACTCGGATCAAGGGTTTGACGATCTGTGCTACTGAGCGTAGCCTTCGCTCTTGGAAGTGTGAGTTCTTCTACATCTCCGCTCGCGTCGTTCCCCTTGCGATGACGTTCAAGAATGGGAGGGCACTTCTTAACCTTCCGGCCTCCAACTACCAGGAGACGGAATGGTTCACCAAAATTTCCCAGATTCAGACTTCGGTTTATCGCTTCGCGGAGTCTGGGATGGTCATGCTTGGGATGAGCCGCGTGTGGAAGGAAGCCGGGTCTGGGACGCCGCAAATACCCATCGTTCTCGAATACGGTTTGAACTATCTTCCTTTTGGTACGCCCCGTCTTTTGTGTTGGTTTAGGGTTTTCCTTCTAACATTTTTATCGTTTTATTTCAGAGGGGAACGACTTACAGTCGCTCTTGCACCCGCGGGAGACTGGTGGTCCCGCGCGATTGGGTACTCGTGATCTTGATGAGAACGAGTTGCCCATTTTGGAGCAGACTGCGGATAGATTCGTGGAGGTCTACCCGCCAGGCCACGAGATTTTAAGCGCCACTCGGCCAGGTAAGGAGTTCTTTAACCCTCGTCCTCTTCACGCTCAAACTTCTGCTGGAATTCCTCTGATCTTGTCATCTTCTGATGAGGGATCCGCAGATGGGCCTTTTATTGTGAGGAAGAAGAAGGCAGCTGGTGTGAAGGGCAAAACGAAGGTTGCTACCTTCGTTGACCTGGGGAATCAGTCTGATTCCGAGACTGAAAGTGAGGAGGCGGCTGGGAACCTTGGTGGTGACGAGACCATTGTCTCAGAGGTTGAGACTGTCACTTCCGAGTCGCCAAGCGTTGCGAAGGTAACTGGCGTGAAGAGGCCAGTTTCTTCGGGTCCATCTCCGCCTGTCAGGTCTTTCAGGATCAAGAAAGCCAGTAAGTATACTTTTTGTGTACCTTTTCCGCATTTCTTCCGCATTTGTTTTTTATATCTTTGGTTTTTCTTCATGCAGGAGTGGACTTATCTGCTTTCGAGAGCGGTGCGGGAAGAAGCGGTTCAGGAACCACGACGATAGGTTTGGTTAACCTATCCGAGGCGATGACCCAGGCGGCTGCGCCTGTTTCTGGTGCTGGTTCAGTTGCTCATACTGTTGAAGCAACTGTTCCGGTTATGACGTCATCTGTCATGGCTGCTGTGCGACGATGGCGTCCAGTTTTGCTGCGTTGAGCAGTTCAACTTCTCCGCCGGCCGTCAGTGCCATCTTTACTACATCATTCACCGGACTGGCGGTGACTTTTTCTACGAGCTCATCTGCGGCGGCTACCACGATTATGAGTTCATCTCAAATGAGTTCATCTCCGATGGTCTCTACCTTAGTGGCTTCTTCAGCGTCACTTCCGGCGTCAACGACTACCTCGTCTTTGGCCGGTTCTTCAGGTATGTTTAGAGTTGGGACCTCTAGACTTACCTCTGTTGATGAGGGGGTCCAATCTTTGCCTCCTTCCCATCTCCTTGACCTCTTGGATGGATATCCTTTAGGTTCGGGTGATGGGTTTAGCGGCTATCGGCCTGTTATCGACCCTACAGGTGCGTGGGGTTACATTGGCCTGTTATCCATTCTTGTCATTTTTTCCTAACTGTTTTTTATTTTTGCAGTTTCGGATTCCAATGAGGTTTATGCTCCAAGGTGGAATATCCGCCGAGGAACAACTCTCCGGACTACCGCAGACTGCGTCGACTGGGCACGCCATGCCGCTCCAAGTGGTGCATTGGGGGAGGCGATGGTTAGCTACCAGGAAGGCCGCTTGTCCACTGAGCTCCGAATCCTTCTCGCCCGGATCCTGCGCGTAGCTTGGAGGGGGCTCAGGTGCGATCGCTGCGGGAGGAGAACAAGAAGCTTGCCGCCGCCGCTGCGGAGAAAGATAAAGCCTTCAAGGATCTTGAGGCTGAAATTCAAGCTAGGCGTGAGGCCCATTCCAAGGCTACCCAAGCTATTAACGAACAACTTAGGTTGGCTAAGGAAACTGCGCGTAATGCAACTGAAAGGGCCACCAAAGCTGAAGCTGTTGCTAAGCCTCTGTGCGCTGAGAATGAAGAATTAAAAGCTAAACTGGAGAAGCTTCAGCAGGCTCATGAGGCTTTGGCTTTGGAGGATGCCAAGAAGCTACAGGAGCTCTTGGATCAGAAGGGTATGCTTGATCGCACTGAGCGCAAGCTTAAAAGCGTTGAGGAGGCTGCTGCCAAGGAAGTGCTGCTTGCCAACTTAAACAAGAATGAAGCAGAACGCGCACGCGATCAAGCTCACGCTACCCTTCAAGAGGCTCTGTCCAGTAAGGATTGGCTTCTACGAGAAGCGTTGCCGCAGGTACACATAGCTCCATTATTCTTTGCTTTTTGCTTTTTTTTTTATACTTAGAATTTTTTTTTTGTAGGTTGTGCATCGAATTTTCGCGAACACATCCTATGATGATGCCATGAGTGCAGCCCTCAACGCTTCTCATGAGGATGGAGAGAAGGCTGGTTTCTTACTTGGTCTAGGATTTGCAGAGAAAGGCATCCCGCCTTCCAAATTTCCTCTACATGATGTTGATACTGAAGCTGCCTACGACCAAGCCGTGAACCAGTATGCTGCTTTTTCTCATCCGGTTGTGGAGAAGGTGAACGAAGTTGTTGCTGCTGATGACGGGCTAGCCGTTCTCAAATCTTTCTTCGAACAGCCGCAGCCAACTGATGGTGCGGGTTGAAGTGGGTTTGGAGGGAGTGGTCCCGAAGCCTGAATCTTGAGATTCCTCCAAGCCGTTAGGATAGATTTGTAATTTTTTGTAGGCGGGTAAATACCTAGCCATTTTGTAATTTTTGAACAGCTTTTAATGTGAATATAAATGTTTTGTTAACGCCTTGCCTTGTAAACATTATATTATTTGCTCATGCATATTTTAGTTTAACTTAGCAATTTTCTAAGTGTTTTGAATAAGTTAACCTTTCGACGCGTGCCAGACAATAGATTAATGTTCTGTTTCCTCTATCATGATTGTGCGGGTAGGACCGTCACTTTCACTTAGTAGGATGACCAAACTTTATCTATATCTGAACTGCGTGGAGGTTTTCCTCATCTTCCCCTTAGAAATTTTTACTGTTTTTGTGTTTATGCGGGTTGTGCTGCTTTCCACACGCAACGACTTACTTCCTCCCTCACTTATTTATGCGGTGAATACCGGCATATCAGTGTGGTCAGTTCATAAGTATAAAGGTAAGGCTATCGACATCAATGTGATAAGGAGAATCATTTCCATTAGAAGTGGCTCTTGGCCTGTTCGTTACAAGTTTGGAATTGATCTACATGTAGCATCTGCGTAATTGAGCTCCATTCCATGTTCTTTGGATGGGGGTGCCATCGAGCCTTTCGAGCCGGTACGCGCCCTTTCCCATAACTTCTTTAATAATGTATGACCCTTCCCAGACCGGGGCCAGCTTTCCTGGGCGCTCCTGGTTCGAAGCCTCGTTGTTACGCAGTATGTAGTCTCCGACATTGAAGTTGCAGAGTTTCACCCGCGTGTTGTAGTACTTTTTCATTTGTCGCTTGTAGTTCTCTTCACGCGCTGCGGCTAAGTCTCTGCGCTCTTCGGTTAGCATAAGGTCTAACCGTCTTTCCGCATCATTGTCTTCTGGTTGAGTTATGACTCTTGGTGAGGGTAGACCGATCTCGACTGGAACCATGGCTTCAGTGCCATAGGTGAGGCTGAACGGGGTTTCGCCCGTGCTTGCCTTTTTAGCGTTCTGTTTGCCTAAAGGACATGTGGAACCTCGTCCACCCAGCCGGATCTATGCTCCAAGAGTCTTTTCCTTATGCCGTCGAAGATGCTCTTGTTTGCTCTTTCCACCTCACCATTACCCTGCGGGTGTGCCACTGAGGTAAAGGTGTGAGTGATTTGAAGCTCTTTCAGCCACTTTTATAGCTTCTGGTCAGCAAAGTTGGTGCCGTTATCGCTCATTAAATTCTGTGGAAGTCCAAAACGACAAATAATAAATTCCCAAATAAATTTTTTGATGTGTTTTTGCGATTGTTTGGGCTAGGGGTTTTGCTTCTATCCACTTGGTGAAGTAGTCGATGGCTACCACTAGGAACAGAACGTTCCCTGCTGCTGTTGAAAATGGGCCTGTCACATCGATGGCCCACTTCTGGAATGGCTATGAAGAAGTGACTGGAACAAGTTCGTTCTTCGGGCGATGCGTGTTGGATGCGTAGAGCTGGCAGGACCTACATTTTCTGATGTAGGCCAGCGCATCCGTATGCATCCCCGGCCAAAAGTATCCCGCGTTGTTTAGCTTGGCTACAACTGCGCGTGGACCTGCGTGTACTCCACAGATGCCTTCGTGTACTTCCCTTAGGAGGTAGTCGGCATCTTGGTCGTCAACGCATCTGAGGAGTGGGCCAAGAAAATTACGCCTGTAAAGTATGTCGTCAACAAGTTGATAGTTCAATGATTTACAGCGTCTCTTTCTTGCATGTGTCTTTGACTCTGGTAGTACACCCGTCGCAAGGTAATTTATGATTGGCGTCATCCATGTTTCTGTGCCGGTTTGGATGACACAAATTTCCTTGTGCGGGACTGATGATGCTCCAAGAAGTTCAACGCGAATGTCCTTACCCAAGTGGGTGAAGGCTAACGATGCAAGCTTGCTTAACACATCCGCAGATTTGTTTTCGCTTCGCTTGATTTGCATAACTTTGCAATCGTTAAAATCGCGCATAAGGGCTTTTGCTTGTGCGAGGTACAGGGCCATTGTGTCGTTCACGGCCGTGTACGTCCCGTTTATCTGGTTGGCTACTAGCATGGAATCCACGTGGGCTTCCAAGTTTTTCACCCCCATCTTACGCGCAATTCTTAATCCGGCCAAGAATGCTTCGTGCTCCGCTTCGTTATTCGTACTTGGGAAATCCAGCCGAATAGCGTAAGTGTATTCTTGGCCTGCTGGGTTAGTTAGTTTCAACCCTGCGCCTGAACCTTCGTCGTTGGCTGCTCTATCAGTATAGAGTCGCCAGACATCGTTAATGTCTTGTGCTGGAGAGGGTTGAGCCTCTTCCTGGCACTCTTTTTCTCGTGATGCGGGGACTTCCGCAATAAAGTCGGCCAAGACCTGGCCTTTTATGGCTGGTCTTGGCTTGTACTTTATCGCGTATTCCCCCAACTTAATTGCCCATTTGGCTAGGCGCCCTGACAACTCGGGTTTGCCTAGGACGTTTGCAAGTTTGAAGTTTGTGAGAATGGTGATTGAGTGACCTTGGAAATATCGTCTTAGCCTGCGTGAAGCCTGTACAAGCGCTAAGACTAATTTTTCCAGGGTAGAGTACCGGGTTTCTACGTCTGTTAAGACGCGGCTTACATAGTAGATGGGCATCTGGATGCCTTTTCGTTCTACTAGTAAGACTGCCCCGGTTGCTCTGTCTGTGGCGGAGAGGTAGAGAATTAATTCCTCCCCCACTTCTGGTGCTGTGAGCGTTGGGAGTTCGATCAAGCGTGACCGAATCTCTTGAAAAGCTGCTTCCGCTTCTGGTGTCCAGCGGAAGTGCGTTTTCTTCAAGCAATTTCTCAATGTTGACACGAATGGGAATGACCTATCCGCATGGTTTGCCAAAAAGCGGTTAAGTGCGACTAGTCGTCCATTCAGTGTCTGAGCCTGTTTGATGGTAGTAGGTGATTCCATTTTCATAATGGCTTCGACCTTTTCAGGGTTCGCTCTGAAGCCATCTTTGGTAACGATGACTCCTAAGAACTTCCCTTCTTCCATCCCGAAGGAACACTTGCTCGGATTGAGCTTCATGTTTATTTTTCTGAGCGTGTTGAAAGTTTCTTCGATGTCTTTCAACATCGCTTCTGGCTCGAGGCTTTTGATGACCAAGTCATCCATGTAAACCTCTAAGTTCCTCCCGATCTGGGCATGAAACTCTTTGTCCATTAGGCGTTGGTATGTGGATCCGGCATTCTTTAGTCCGAATGGCATCATTTGGTAACAAAATGTGCCATCGGGCGTCCGAAATGCGGTTTTATCCTGATCGTCAACAGCCATGTGGATTTGATGGTATCCTTTATACGCATCAAGGAAACATTTAAGGCGAAACGGTGCTAATGAATCTACCTTAAGGTTAATTTCGGGTAACGGGTAACAATCCTTTGGACATGCTTTGTTTAGGTCTTTAAAATCTATGCACATGCGCTATTGTTTGTTGGATTTTGGTACCATGACGGGATTTGCAACCCATGTTTGATATTTACTAACGCGTACGATGCCTGCGTCAAGAAGTTCCTTGACTTGGGTTCTACACGCGTTAGCCTGTTCAGCACCTATTACGCGACGCTTTTGTATGACCGGCGTAAACGCCGGGTCACACTTGAGCTTATGTTCAGCCTTACTTCGAGGTACACCAGTCATGTCAGCTGGTGTCCACGCGAAGATGTCGGCATTATTTTGCAACAAGCGTTTGAGTAAGGTGCGTATGGGATTAGTGATCGTTGGGCCAATGGTAACAGCCTGGTCAAGGTATTTGCCATTGAAGGCCCATTATTCTGGTTCAGAGTTGTTTGGTTTAGCCATTTTTTGGTTTGGGTTTAGATGAGACAGATGCGATGCATACCTGGGGAATGCTCGTGATCATAACAACGCCCTCAGCTGTTGGCCATCCCATCATACCATGGACCGAAGACACCACGGCATTAAATCTTGCCATCCCATCTCTCCCAAAGAGAATGTCGTATGTGTGGTGTGGCTTCCTCATTACAACGAAGTCCACGTCTTTTGTGCGGGAGTACTTCCCGTCCGTGAGAGTGACGGGGAAAGATAGGATACCCAAGGGGGTGTTTGTGCTGCCGTCAAACCTTTCCATCGAGGCGTAAACCGTTTCTAGGCGTTCTTTGTCTTCGTCGTCTAGCTTGTCGAAGAACTGCCTATACATGACCGTTGACGAAGCGCCATTATCAGCAAGAGTGCGGGAGGTGATGTAGTGCCCCAGCTGGCTTTTGATGACTATGGGGCCTTCTTTGTTGGGCCCTCCTGGCACACGCGGGAAGCGCACTTCAGCTTCCTTCCACGCACTTGGCTCTGTTGTTCGTTGTTTTCTTCCTCTGACGTTGCCATGAACCATGTGAATGCTGATGTCGACGGGCTTTCGTCCATTGCCCTTGCACCGATTGTCATTCCTCCCTCCGTTCTTGATTGACGCCACGAGGTGTGTGAGTTTCCCATCTTTGACGAATGTTTCGACGATATCCTTCAAAGATGTGCACTCCTCTGTGGTATGGCCTTTTGTCCCGTGGAAGTCACATGATTTGCTCTGATCAACGTTATGATGCTGTCGGATTATTGGAGCCTTTGGCCATGGGAGTTTCTCGGTGGCAAATATCTCGGTGACGCTTTTGGTGAGTGGCGTCCATCTGGTATTCCGGTTCGACGAGTGCGTGTTGTCTCTTCCGCCAAAGAGAGGGCGAGAGTTGGATGAGGTGTCAAAGTTTATCCTTGACTGCCAAATACCAAGCTTCCTCTTTTTATTTTATCGGGCGGTACGGACGTTATTTTCTCTTGTTCTCTGCGTGTAGAGGTTTGTGCTCTGGGGAAGATTTCTACCCAGTTGCTTCTCCGTCTCGGCAAAGCGCTTAGCTACCGTCATGATGGCATCCCACGTGGATGGCATGCCATCTTTACCCGTCAACGTGCGGATGAGCTCTGGGTACTCAGCGCCCTGGATAAAAGCGGCGCGAACAAGATCTTCGCTAATAGTGCCCAGACTTAGCTTCTTTGAGTTGAAGCGAGTGATGAAGTCTAGCAAAGATTCGTCTTCCTCTCTGATGCAGTTGAGGATCGTCCATTGCTCTTCAGTATATTTTCTTTGTTGACTGAAGTGCTGGCTGAACTTGTGCTGGAAGTCTGCCCAATCATAGATGTGGTGTACCGGTAGACGATCAAACCACGCTCTGGCTGCCCCCACGAGCGTCATCTGGAACATGTAACACCATGTGGGTTCCGTCCAATTACTGACGGTTTCCCCCGCTATAAATCTGTTCAAGTGATCGTCCGGGTCAGATATGCCATCGTAAGTGCCTATGTTGGACATCTGTTTGGCACTCTTTGGAGCGATTGCTTCCGCAATGTCCCTTGCAAATTTGGACGTTCCCGCATTCGCAACAGTTGGTTTGAAAGTTTTGGAGAAGTCACGTGGGTTTCCCCTCGTGTTAAGGTTCCCTCGAAATTCCTTCTCGAGTGGAAGTCTGCTTCTTTACGCTTCCCTTTCGCCTTATGACGAGGGTTTGCGTCACTGTCAGATTCTTCCCAATCTTCATCATCCGCATATTCGCAATCATTGCTCATGTTGAGCTGTTGTCGAGTGCTTCCGAATCCGTCATTGGCCTGTTGGAGTGAACGTAAACGTTCGTCCAACTCGGCTTGGAATTCTTTCTGACGTGTTTCCGCCCAAGCTTTAACTTGATCTAGTGTTTGTCGGGGAAGCCTCGTCTGTTGTTTCTCCAACTGGGTATCAATGAATCCCAGGGGAGGATTGTTTACTGCACTTGCCCCGGCTTGGGTAACCGGGGTAGTGTTCGTAAAAATCGTGTATTCACCGGTGTTCCCCCCAGTAGCTGGGGTTGTGGTTACCGGAGTTTCTTGGTCACTCAGTGGCCTTGGCATCGGAGTAACCTTAACCATATTTCCAGAAGTTTGAAAAAACTGAGAAATAATTAGTTCTAGCTTAATGCACGGATGGCGCCAATGAAGAAACACTAAATGACCCCGGCAGATTAAGGATAATCTTAGGGTTAAATAGATGTTTCCCACGAGGGTTAGGTCTGGCAAAGATGGTTATTCTTCTCAACCTGCAAAACAGCACCGTGAGCTCGTCACTGAGAAGGGGGGGGGGGGTTCCTCCTTGTGACCACCCTCCGGCGTGAGAATCAGACTAGATTGCTCTGAATATAAGTGTATATAGAGAGAAATAGCTAGAGAGAAGATGATGATACCGTTCCAAGGTGTTGGAGTATTTATAGCCGAAGGTAGGTTTCCAAGCAGGTACGGCCAGATGTATATAATATTCCTTTTCCACCAACTATGGGCTACGTTCGTGCCACGATGGGAGTTGGTGGGTAGGCAGCGGCTTGATAGTGACATTTTGTACTGGAGCGTGCTCCTCCTCGTACTATTGTCGGTGAGCTGTCACCCTGTGATTGGTTCATGGGTCGCTTTTGTCAGATCTTGTCCATTTGTCCATACCTTGGTAGGTATAGTACAAAAGATATTCTAGAAGCGTACGGACTGGCTCTTTTGGGCGGGAATATTCCCGCCCTGCTCGTTCATTCTTCAGGTGACATTACTGAAGTATTAAGAGTTAGTGCCTTATGCGTGTAGCCTTACTGTTAGTGCGGGTAGCCTTCCTTCTTGGCTTGTACCCACAGCTGCGGGGACAGGCAGGGTACTGTACCAGGGGAGGCTTTCCTGCGGGAACAGCTGGCTTACTGCGTGTAAGGTCTTCATCTCTCTGAGCATGGTGGGTCCTGCGGATCCAGTTGGTCTTTGCGCAAACGTACCTCTTCAAGGTGAGTCTTGCGGATTCAACTGGGCTTTGCGGGGACCTACCTCTTCAATACCGATCCGTAAAAATATTATATGTGACCCAAATTAACCTACTAAGTCATACAAAACACCATGTCTGGCGTTATTTTCCAAGCATATTTGAAAAATCATTATATTTCTCTTCTAATGTCATATGACAGCATCCTTTTTTAAAAGTCATATGACAATATCTGATACATCTTAAAAATACCAAACCCCTAAGTTTTTATTTTAACTTTCTTATTTGCTTTCATGCTCTTTGTTATTAAAATCTGTATACATAAAAAAAGAACAAAAAAAGATATCATGAAACAAAATGAACCAGGATAGACAATGTACCAAGATGTATTATAAATTTATAATTATGCAACAACTACTATCAAAGTTCAGAAATTTTTTTGAGATACAACAATAATATACTCAAATAAATTATAATAAATGGTATATTGTTTTTAAATATAGTGAAATATATAATTTTTTTAAAAAAAAGTTGTAAAAATAGATTTAAACAAAGACAATTCTTTAACAATATTGTTTTTTTTACCCTTTTAACAATTTTTAACTTTTTTATGATCACAATATTGTCTCAATCTTAAACATTAAAAAAACTTGATTTTAAGTTCAAGATATAATTCACACACTTTTCACCAAAAACCAACTTATTTAATATATATAGTATTATATTAAGCATAAAAACATGTACCTTTTTGGTTATTAGGTTGATATAATATATTAAGCAAGGAAAGAGTATGTTTTGTTGTGTGAAGTAACACAGACAGATAATGGAAATGATTGACACAAAAGTGGAGTCCATTCATGGAGTAAATGTCAGCATCAGGCAACTCAATAGTACAACATTTATCCAATCATTTCACATGAATCCAGCCTGTGTGATTTAATGCTGGGAACAACCTCATAACTCCATAGAAACTAAACTCTTTCTCCATTATTCAGCACACTTACATTGAGTTTTTCAATTATTAAGATTATCCTATTACTCCTTTTTACTTTTTATTTTTTATTTATTTTTATTTCAAATTCAAGATCATTCTTGAGGCCATGAAAACCAAGATCAAATCTTTTGGGGATAATTTATTGATCCAGTTTTATGGGAACATCAAAGTTTGTGGTTTAGAATCACTGAAATCCATGGTCTGACCCCACTTTTTGTCAAACCTATCCACTGTCTTTTGTGTTTTACTTATCAATATTAATAGGAAAATTACGGATATGACCAGTTGACCACATATTTTTACGAAAATGAACATTGACTTGTTTTTCTTAATTTTTCTTTTCAAATTCTCGCCTGGGCGAGAATAGTTCATAGTTTCTCTCCGACGTGTCACATACTTTTTCTCTCTAGGCGAGAATTTGCCATATTATCTCGCTGACTCAGCGAGAATGTAATAAAATATTTTTTTTATTTTTTTTGGGCGAGAATTTGCTCATTCTTGTTAAAATGGTTGGTCAATTGGTTAGATTGGTGTTTTCCCATATTTATCATCAATGGGTTGTACTGTGTGCAATAAAGATGACACCTTTAGTGTAACATGTTTTTGGAACAAACCGGTACAATGGATAGATACTAATACTATGAATAAATCAACAAAAAAACTTTTACATGATCAACATATAATGCATACTTAAGTTGTAATAATAGACATATTAATAATAACTACAAGACAGTTTTCTTTAGCATCACTCGCCCGGAACATGGTCCGGCTGCGATGAGCTCGGGCCCATTGACTTTCCTTGGTTGACCTGTTGCCTATAGAACTCTGCCATGTTGTTGTACATATCCATATTTATATGCTGCAATAATAAAGAAAACTTAATATGGTTAGTTATTATGAAGTTGAATAAAATTTGATTCTTGACATACTTGTGCTAGAAGCGCGCTATGTGGATCGTTGAAAGGAACAGTGGTGTTGGCAGGCAGGTGATTGTGGATTGTTTGTGACGTGGCGCCTACGTGGAGGGGGCTAATCATTGTTTGTGGGACCATGAAAGGATGCTGAGCTGGCGGGTGCATACCGATCTGAAGGCCTAATCCCATTCCCATTCGGGCTAGCATTGACATCTGAAATTGCTGCTGCTGTTGTTGTTGTTGCTGCAATTGTAACGGTACCGGTATCATCATTTGATGAGTTGGAATTGACATGTTTTTCATTATTTGCACATGTGCTTTAAGCTTCTTTAAGTAATCTATTACTTCATCCAACATTGAAGCTTTATCTGTCTGTATAAACAATTACCAAATTTAGACACTTTTCATAGATACATGTTGACTTTTGAAGTCAAAATACTAATTTTAAAATTTAAATATGGATAACAAGTGATCATGGTTTTAAATGTTTTCTGATAACCCAATTTACTTTATGCTATTTTCTATGTATAAACTTTTTCGGAGCAAAATTTATCGAAAAATGAATAATGAATTTAGGTATAAAAATTGATAGGATTGACTTTAAATTCTAACCTTATTAGCATTAGGCACAAGCTTCTGTAGATCTTTCATCTTCTTGTTAATTCTTTCTCTTCGTCGCTAGAATATCGATATATCGTATAAGATCACATTTAGCGTTCAACGTATCAAATTTTAGTACTTTTTTATATTATAAACATAAAACATAAAAACAAAATTACCCGTTCAGACTGGTTATGAATAGCAGCAGCTCGGCTTCTCCTACTTGATCGAGACCGAACCGTTTCATCCTCGGTCCTGCATTCCTCTTCTTTATTTTCCTGTTTAAAATCAAGAAACATTAATTTTCAAAATATGAATTCAAATGACTTAAAAAGTCAACTTTTTTTTTCATAAAATTATGAAAATTTTTACCCATTCATATTGACAATTAAAATCATCATCTGTGTTTTTACTCTTCAAGCTCTGATTAGGCGACTCAGATGAAGGCCACGTCATCATGGTAGTGTCATTATTATCTTCTTGCTGCAAAGCCAAATTTCCTACACTTTGATCATGGACAATAGCAGATGATCTAGGCCGCTTTTTTAAATAACTCGGGCCTGCGGTATCGACCCAATTCCCACTCGAACACGCGACATTCGAGCTTAGATTGTAAGTTCTTGGCAGATTTTGACTTGTATGCAAGTCAAAGTCAAGTTCTTGACTTTGACTTTGGTTGTAAACTGTTGTAGCATGATGAACAATGGACTCTAGTGTTTCATTAGTCCTTCCAAACTCATGCATGGCTGGTTGACCATTCTGCCATGTGATTTCTGCAACTCCATAGTCTCCAAGACTGAAAATTCACACAAAAAATAACAGCAAGTAAATTACTAAAATACCCTTTGCTAAAAATGATATAAAAAGTAAGAAAAATCATTTCTTGGGTATTAAAGATCAATCTTTTTGTACTACTAATAAGTAATAACCTTGAAAATGTCATTTTTTTTGTGTGCAAGTTGATGAAGAACAAGAAAGCTATGTAAAGACAGTCACTTGCAAGTTGCAAAACAGGTTCTTTATAAAGAAAGACTAGAGCTTTATCCAGAGAAGCATTGTACAAACTTTCTTGAACAAGGTACAAGTGAATAACAAAGGTGTTACTAAAAAAAGAATGTTATTCTATAGTAATATAGTGGGCATGTACATGGGGACAACAGGAGGTGTATGCTGCTGCTGCTGTTGCTTATGCATGTGGGAAGGATCTTTATCTTGCTTCTTGTTTTCTGCTTTCTTCTGATGTTATCAGATTCCAAATTTGGTATTCCCCACTAAGTTTGAGTTCATATATATATATATATACACACACACATACACCTATACATATAATCCTACCCCACCCCCCACCCCCCCCCCAAAAAAAAAAAAAAAAAAAAAAAAACTCTCAATGGCTGAGATTTATGATGAGATTCTGTGCTTTCAATATGGGAGTTTTGTAGGGTCCAACTTTGGATTTCTGATTTGGGTTGTGATGGATCATACCATATAATGTAGTGGACTGAATTGTCATGTGGGGAGAAGTGGATATTTTTGTATGTGTTTTATTTTCAATCACCATAGTTCTTTTAAGTTTATTCTTCTTTATATGTGCATGTTCTTTTGATTTGTCACTTTCTTTCTTTCTTTCTTTTTGTCAAGTCCTAGTCTTGGTTCGTTACGAATTTTCTAACTAATGCAGCGAATATAATTCATTCGTGCGAAGACCATAAGTTGTTTCGCAGTCAAGCAAACGAGCATTATTGATGGCTTTACATGTTTTAAACATGTATATTATACGAATTATATACATTTATATGTTTAGTATTAAGATTTAACAAAATAGGTGTATTTGAGTGTATAAAAAATACAAAATTTTATGTATAAACCATAAAGAAGAAACATGTGGTTTAAAATAGTTTTTGAAAGAGGTTTAATTGAGTCAATGGATGATAGTAGTTAACTCTGGACCATTCACACTCAGGGCTGCATCCACATCTTTAAGAGCTTAGATAGGTTACCTTGTATCCAAGGCAAACTTGGTGGCTTAGGTTCCTTATGAGTTATGACATGCATTTACAAATTTTGTTTTCATTGTTTACTTTTTCTCACAAAATAATGTGACCATTCAAAAACTATTAAAATGTTTGCTACATTGTTGCTTCTACATAAAGCATTTTTACTATGCAAACTATTCATAAATATGTTCCCTACACTTTGTGTTTCTCTTCATCATTTTTGTAATTTACATATGTTTATAATGTTCACTACAACTAAAATTTATCTTATCAAATACTTTTAAGTTTGAGTCGTATGTGGCATGGACACAATCGGAGTTCAGTTGGGTATCGATTCGGTTTGGTTCATTAGGGTAACAATAGTACTCTAGCACTAAAATTACCATAAAAACGAATGTCGGTATTCGTTCGGTTTGTCATAAAAATTTATACTAGAACGCCGCGAAAAAAAATAGTTTGTCCTTTTTTTTTCATCTTCCATGTTTAGTGATATTTTCATAATAGTTGCGTCATTGTTTGATATGGATCGGTAACAGATGGATTATAGCGGAACGAACCAAATATAGTACATGTAGACTTGTTAAAAGCTCGTACTTGTATAGAGCTTGCCGGATCCATATAAAGAGGTTGTCTGATATGCATTGACAGAAGTTGCAAATTAAGGAGATAGCATTGAGTTCTTGATTTCCATGAGGGGCCAGGTTATTCTAAAAGAGGGGCAAAGATGAGAATGATTTGTAGAAAAAAAAACACCTTGAAAAAATTTAATAAAAAGAATCATAACTCAAAATATAATAAAAAACCGAAAAAGTAAACACACAATGTTGAGGAAAAAATACCGCGTGAGGAAAAAGATTATTGTGTCTTTTTTATTTATTATTGTGTTTTTTGTTTATTTTTGTAATTGATTGTGTCTTTTTCCTTGACACAAGTCTTTTTTTCTTGATTTTGTGTTATATTTTGTTCGACATTGTGTTATATTTTGCGCTCTATTGTATTTTTTTATGTATAATTGTGTTTTTCGTTTATTTTCGTCATTGTGTCTTTTTTCTTCGGCAATGTGTCTTTTCGTCGTTTTTTTTCCTTTTTTTTTGAACCTGAATGACGGAGGAAACATTTTGGTTTTTTGTTTAAATTTTTTCACTTTTTATTTATATTTTGAGTTATGATTTTTTTTTATTTTTTTGAATTTTTTAGAGTTTTTTTTACCACAAATCATTCTTACACTTCTCATTTTAATCTCTCTTTGCATTTTAACTTTTCCCTTATATGAGAAGGGTATAAGTTCATATATACGGAAGATTTGAAAAGTGGGTTTTAGCCTTTAGGTTATAGTTGGAAACCAATGTACATAAATTATAATTTTTAACCGATAAATCATATTGGTAAATGAGCCAGCTCGATGAAAGAATGGTTTTAAAACGCTGGTATATATGCAAAACCAATAAAGAATTAAAGACGCTAAATATATAATTGGTTTTTACATCGAAATAGAAGGCAAACAGACAACATACTTACCTATACGTATACAATATTATTTTATTTTATGTGCTATATTTAGTTTGGATACGATGGTCCAAAACCTACCACTATGTACCCCCTTGAAGAAACAATAAATGGTCCAAATAGGGTATTATTTACTTCCACTAGTCTTCCTCCCATTTTTTCCAACTCATCTTATCTAGGGTTGAAAATATGTATATTTATTAATTAATTTGTTTAAATCTATAAACTATTTCTATATGTATCCTTATTTATATCATTTTCATTGATCAATTTGTTGTTTATATGTTTTTATCATGTATTACGTCATTATTAGAAGAGACAGGTTAAATCATACATGTATAGGCCGGTTTGTCGATATGGTTTGGACTTCTGTTAATAAAAAGCCCCATAAATAAAGTAGCTAAATGGTTTTCTATGAAATTTGCTTTTCTAAAAAAAAAGCTAAATGGTATTCTCATTTTCTATGTAATTTAAACTATTTTATAGATAAGTATATGCTTTTTTTTAATTTTAATGGTAAAATATATATAATGTTACAGTTATACAAGAATATTTAAATTAGGGTTAAGTAGTGTTTTAGTCACCGTAGTTTGCTCAAAATCTCATTCTCAGTCCAATATATATATTTTTAAATCTTTTTTAGTCATTTAGTTTTATTTTTGTTACATTTTAATCTAGTAACTTAACACGGTTAGTTTTGATAACCTTATTCCACGTGCAAGTCACATGATTTGAGGGTATTTTTATAAACCTTTATTTTTTCCTCATATAATACTAACATTATTTTTTTTCTTATTTAATTAATCCCAACATTATTTTTTCTTCTTTAAAATTCCTTGTTTCAGTTTAGAATTTGGTTTACAAACACTCATTTAAGATAATACGAATCGAAGATAGCTATTGATTGAGCATTACACGCGTGTGTTGTGTCGGCTAAATAACACGTACATATACTCAAAGAAAGCATTGAATGAGATATGAACGGGAAGAATGAATGCAAAGGTCCAGGGTGACACCAAAGTCATGAACAAGATTTTTGAACAGTGGACAAGATGTGACACCAATGAAGGTCATTGGTTGGCAATGTTTCAATAAACTACAATTATGTTAACAAATTGTAGGGCTATATGGACCGGCCTAAGCTCATTGTGTTTGCTTCAATAGTTACGTGCAATATTGCTTTCTTCAAAATCATACACGCGACAACGCGACAATGCTATTCATCCTAAGGCAAAAAGAATAAACAAGAAAAAATCTTTTTTGTTTATAAACTTTCATACTATTTTAATGATTAAATTTCATATTTTCTAACGATTAATAGTAGTAACGAATCAATTATATTACATCATAACTTATTGGCATCAGACGTTGCACCAATTCCTTAACCTCATGCACCACATCGTCACACCACCATTGTCGAACCTTTTTCATCATCTTATCCACGTAGTTCTAGAGTAAGGAGTTGGGCGATTTGGTCTTGGTAGAAGTAGATAAACGGAAAATCTCATAACATGCATTAGCCAATTTCTTGATCATCAATCAATGAATTACATAAGTTGATGAAGGGTTAGATAATGATAAGTGAAGGCCATGTTGAGGTAGCTTGGGTTTTTAACCATTGATAATTCATGTTTAGCGTAGTCGTAGCTCTTTTATCTTTTATCTTTTATTTTTTATTTTAATTTTTTAACTATTCATCACAATCAAATAAATCAATTATATAAAATAAATTTATAAACGATCCTAGATTTACAAAAATGCATATAGATTATTATATATGTGGCTGAAGATTATGCTATAATAACATTATGACTCAAGTGCAATTATAATACTTTAAATTATTAAATGACCCTATAAGTATTTAATAAATATTTAATTTGTTTTGTAAATAAAATAAATACAAAACTTAAATTATACCCCTAAAATAAGTATTTAATATGTTTTAAATATACAATATTTACAAAACGTAAATAACTAAAATAAGCAAACCAAAACAAATATAATGTAAAAATTTTATAATTATATCTTTTAAAAAGTAATTTGATTAACTAATTAATTGGTTTCAATAATCTATAAACTAAAAGAAAAAAAAACAGAGAAAGAAAAACAATTATGTAAATTAAAGATTTGGTTTTTTAGGTGTACGTAAGGGTAAAGAATGTTTTTTTTTGAAAGACCAACAAATTCATTACAAAACTCTAGCAAGAAGCTAGAAAAGTTTACAAACATACAACATGCTAGAAACAATCCAACACCCACACCAACTATGAAATACCAAACGACACCGCTAAAAACTAAAACAATGCCATTTATCCCACGTAAGATTATTTCGCCTCCCTTTATTCTTCACCCACAAGAAACACATTATTTTTATTTCTTCCACAATTCCGGCTATGTCGATCCGACCCCCATCATGAACCAATAAATTTCTCCTTTTCCACAAGCACCAAGTTGCAACTAAGCACACCGCATAGACGGCCTTCGTTTTCTCCGAGGACATGGGTGCAGATTTGTATAGATCCAAAACATCCCGAAAGGAAAACAAAAGTGGATGAGGAACCTTACACCATTGAGCAACCTCACTCCACATCGCTTGAGCCATACTACACGTAAAGAATGTTTTTAATGGTAGTTAATGTAGAGGACTTAAATCTTTTATTAAAAGTAAACAATAAAAGATGTTAAGCATGATTTGTAAAGATAGAGGCTAGAGCATGCAGTTTTATGTAAACGTAAATAATAATGTTTTCTTTAATTTTGTCTAAAACATATATTATTTATTATTAATATGTTAATTTTTAAAACCATAACTAACTATTGTTTTAAATAAAAGTATTCCTATTCATAGTATTACTAATATCAATTATAATCATTATCCTCGTAAATACAAATCATCATCATAATCATTATCATCATCGTTTTCAAATTCATCATCATGGCCCCTCATGATTATACATGTCGTGTCCTGCTATGCGGTCGTATTCATCATATGAACACGCCAGTAAGCCCTAAATCACGTTATTCTTAACAAATGTGTAACATATCTTAAAAGCAATATTAATCACATATAATATAGAGTGATTGTCCCTTGAGTTGTTTTTATGAAATCATAAATATTTATAAATGTTAATTACTTCAAAATAAACGTTATCATTAAAAGCTTTTACAAAATCGAAGTTACAGTTTACAAATATGCATCGAAGCCTCCAACCGAGACATGGATGCGTTCTCTGTCCCAAAACTGTTAAGATAGAACAAGCTAGAAATCTCGTAGACATAACGAATGCTCTAACGCTAAATTCTACGAGCTTGAGCTATCAAGTTATTCATGTTTTGACTTAACCTTTGTGACAAATAATACATAATACCTTGCCAACTTTTTATTAGTATATAAAGTATCTAGGTGATGAAAATCAGAATAGTTTTGAATATTGTGTTCTCCACGCCTTACAACTTTTGTGAATGTTTAGTTGGATTCTTCTTTGGTTATAATTAGCTCGCCAAAATGGTTTAAGACTGATTTGACTTTTACCACCCCATATTGTCAGTGAAGAACTTATGAAATGGCATGATAGGTTATGCAAACTTTACAGCGTTACAAAGAACTTCGAAGATATTAAAGGGTCGAAGGGTTTACAATCCTTGTTAGTTGTAGCTTATGATATCAAATACTATATATATATAGTACAAACACAAGCAAGTTTTTGTAGAGTATGTTCCTTGAAAAGGTTCTTTTATTGAACTTTATAGTTTACGTACCTAAAAGTTCCTAGCAATTTTATTGTTGCAAAACGTAATATAACTTTAATATGTTTGTAACATTATTTGCAATCAACAACCAATTATAATAACTTAGAAACTAAGATTTCTTGGCTTTCAAACTTTTCAACTTTCAATAATATTATAAAGTTGTCAAATATAATTCTTGGATGCTAACACCATGCACATAATTCTTAGAAGCCAAGTTAACACATGTAGATTCAAAGTTTAAATTAGCATAAGAAGCAATATTTTGGAGATGAAACTTCAAGTGATCTCATCTCCTTTGCTCGCTCTTTTATCTTTTGTTCTTCTTTCCTTTTATTCTTTTCAGCCTGTGACCTTGCTCCTCCTGCTACATGTTCGATTCTCGCTAGCTTGTTCTGGTAATGTTGCCAACTGACCAATCTTCTTTGATCCAATTCTTTCTGTTACAAATCACCAAAAGATATATACTCCAAATCGTCGATTTTTACAGTGTATAAAATGGGAAAACGACCAAAAAGTCCATTTTAGTATGTTACCAGTTAAATTTAACAAAATATTCATTTGACAAACTTTTCTCAAAATGTCCACCCGGAATCCAGTCAACCTATCTACTTAATATTCATCGCTCGACGAGATTTTTAAACCAACAAGATTCTGTCGCACGTTAAAAATGTCTTCACGGATGCCAACAAAAAAATCTTGGCAGAAGTAAAAAGAATCATGATGAAAGCAAAAAAAATCTCGTTAGAAGATGAGTTAAATCCCATCGGAAGACAAGAAAATTCTTGTCGGAAGACAAAGAGAATCTCATCATAACACCTAAAAAATCCTAGTGGGACGCAAAAAGGACTCCCATTGGTTCTAGTGTTCTACAGTTTTATTTAAGAAATCGGGGCATCTCAATGGGATATTAACTTGTGGCGTGACCGTAGGATAATGATTTTCAAGTAGATTTAGATGGATTCATCATATTTGTGGTAGACATTTGGGTAAGCCCCGTTCATATGAACAAAATGTTCACTTTGATCAGTAAGATGACATTCTCGTCATTTCTCATAAAGTAAAAGAAAGTAAAAAGAGGTAAGAACTGATACACGGTCAAACCTTTTTTTGTTCCACTCCTCGTTTAGCCCTTATTTTCTTCTCATTCTCCCATTCAAGAATTGTTAGGTTACTCTTATCGTATCTGGGAATTAATTATGTCATTTTAGCAACATTGATGAAAGATAAATATTCATGTAACAATTGTTCAAAATAATGTAACTTTTTTAATTACCGTCTTTGAATCTTTAGCAACTCAGCTTTCTCCCAAGCATCAAGTTTGGGATTTCCACTTCCATGTATGCTTAAGTTTCTATTAGCATATGGTTGATCTCTAGGCTTACTCGGTCTTGCGAACGATGGAGCTTTATCGCCCTGACTCATTCTGGTCCTCATGGAAGCAACTAATATAACAAAAGAGGTTATTGGAATGAATTACATTTTTCTGTTCTTAGGTAATTTGCCAATTTACATGTGTTTATATCTGGAGTCTTGAGAAAATGTAGATTATATTTTTGTATAAATAATAATATTCATGATTTACCGTTAACGTTATGCAATTAACATCATTTACTTTTAACATGAAATGAGATAAATCAGACCTTAAATGTAAATTAGAAATAGACATTAAAAACACTTGAAAAAAAATGCTTCATTTTAATTTTTTTTATATTTTTTTCATATAGATTAAGAATATATTTATTCATGCAAATATAAACTAAAAGAAGCAAGAAACCAAATGCATATATACTCTCTAATCTATGAATTATGATAACTATCATTACCTTCTTCCCTAGATTTTTCCTTTTTATGATGCTGAGCGTTCATTTTTTCCTCGAATGAATGAACAGCAAATGCGGCTGCAGCTATGGCAGTAACATGTTCGCTGTTGATGAAATCATTATCGTGTGATTTCGTATAATCTGCATGCAAACAAATAAAAATCAACTTCATGTTCAGTTGCACTTAATTTAATTTCAACCTCAAATTCTAGTCTTCTTGCTAATTTAATCGCGATACAAATCAAGAAATCCTTATATTTAGATCTAAAATCATAAAAAAAATTAAACCTACCTCTTGAGGACTCCTTGTTGCCCCATGTTCCAGACTCCGCGAATGAACCCCTAAATGAAGAAATTAGAACTTATTTTTATTTTTATTAACTATAAAAAAGTTACAAAATGAAGATCATGCATTACCTTCTTTGTTTGATCACATGACTCTCCATTCTTATGATCCGTAGAAAAAGATCTTAATATTGGGCACGAAAACGAACAATTATGAACTAAGACACGACAATATTATTATGGAGGAAGAGGGGGTTTTGTATGATGAAGAAACCCTAAAATGGAAGTCATTGTAGGTGTGTTTTGAGTTAGAATGTTAAGAACGTGTCACGTGCATGGATATATAGCAAATTAAGCAAATCAAGTTTTTGTTTGATAAGATTAATATTGAGATCATGAATGGTGTATGTAATGTAGGGAGGCAAAGTATCTTATCTTACATTATAATATAATATAATGTCTTGCAGGAGTACAAAGCCATCGATCTAACCTTTTTCAAAAGTTTTCCTAGCTTTTACACAATGCTACTTGATTTTCATTTAAATCTTAAAAAAGTTTTTTATTTTCTTTTATTTCAAGGAAATTGGTAATAGGAAATTATTTTTTTTAACAACCAACAAAAATTAAATTATCAATACGGGCGTCCTTCGCATGGACAGATCTCCTATATCGTTGCATTTGTCACCACCTAAGCACCACGAAGGCAACATACACTCGTTGAAGATGTTCTAATGGAGACTTGAATAGAAAGTAAATATAGACCGTTCAACAAGTTATTTTTTTAATTTTATTACTCCGTATTTTTTACAGCAAATATTACATCTATCTCTATTTCCTGCTCCTTCCTAAATTACAACAAATTTCCACTTTGCTTGGGATTGAACCCAAGACTTCCCATCAAAGAGGTTTCCACCTCTACCGACTACCGTTCAACAAGTTATTAATGAACTATGTTCAGTTTTTGCCTTTTTAAACCCAGTATTTGAGTTAGACATCAAAAACTATTATTTAACAAACATTTTTAAAAGTTCATTTATTTTTTGAATTTGTCTCCAAAATATACACTAATCATGTATGAGTAAAGTCCGCATTATGTCAAAAGCCCAAGCTTATAGCATTCCGTAAATTTAATTAGGGGGGTGTTTTAATGTATGTTTAAATTAGTGGCTGCAACTTAATTAGGTGTACGAAATAGTCTAGTGTGTTTAGGTTAATTTGATTCGTAACTTCTTAACTACTCCCTCCGTCCCATTATAAGTGTCTTAGTTTGATTTTTCAAGTCTTTCTTGTTTAACTTTGACCGACAATATTTTTGTTTGTGTTATATAATACTTGATGTAAAATATATGAATGGATTGGGTTTTAAATGTATTTTACATTGAATGACACAAACAAAAATATTTATGGTCAAGATTGCAAAAGAAAGACTTGAAAAGTCAAACTATGACACTTATAATGGGACGGAGTGAGTATTTATGATGTAATATCCTCACAAACAAATCATAACCAGGCCAGAGCCCAATAAGTTAGGCCTACACATGTAGGCATATTATTTCTAAGCCCAAGTCAAGGTTGACATAGGGTTAGGACTTAGGACTTAAAAGACTTCTATAAATAGGAGGTTTATTTAGAGGTGGGCCCACTCTTGGTTTTTTCTCTGCTAAATATTTCTACACTATGGGGTAGGGCTGTTTAAAAGCTCGAGGCTCGAAGCTTGAGCCCGTGACTCGCTTGATAAAAGTTCGAATAAAACTAGCTAAAAAACTTAATTTGAAATATCCTGAGCTAAGTTGGCTCATTTTTGTAACCGAGCCAAAAGCGACCTAGGCTCGGCTCGTTGGCTCAATCTTAATCTCGTTTAACTTCAAAATCAAGCTAGAGCCTTAGCTGAGCTGTCTCGTTTAAATACGAGCCCGAGCTCGAAATTACCCTGGCTCGAATCAGTCTTGACTCGTGAACAACCCTACTATGGAGGACCCTTAACCTCTTATTACACACCCTAACCACCTTATTACCTCACCAAAGTAGAAATGACAAAGGGGTTTGCCCTTCTTAATTTTTTTCATTTAATATTATTATCTTAATTGCATAATTTTATGTTTGCCCTCCACAAACTTTTGAAACCAACTCTAACTAAATTTATAAAAAACACGAATTAGGCCCATTAGCCCGATATTTTTATGTGTTATATCTTTTAAACCCATGTTTTAGTAATCCGAGCCAATTTTCTTTTATCTATCGGTTCGTTTAAACCCAATGCTAATTTTAAACTGTAATAAAAAAGTAAATAAATAAACAAGTGACACATCCCTGAATTGCAATCGACAATTCGACGAGTCAATAGCGTTAACATGTTGGAACCGATTTACATATTATAATCAAGTTGTACACGTGTCACACTTATCGTATACCGGTTGATAAGTTGTAATAAATGAGTTTGACAATATAGGTATGTATGTAAAATATATAACACAATAAAAGATTGAAAATCTTAATTCCATTTTAGTAAACATAAAGTATAATATATTATATGGTAAGGCATATCACATAATAATACCTGCCTTCAATCTTTACCAAATAAAAATATTCCCTCATGAACACGCCCAGTGTGAAGCGGTGAAGGTTTATTATGACATGAAAACATGTGGTGTCATGTCATGCATATGTAAACACAGCTCATCCGACACATAAAACTGAAACTTAGTACTATGAAACAACATAGAAGTAACATCCATCCTTTTAACTACTTCAATCACTTTCTCAGGTTACTTTATGTCTCTATGTTTCTTAATTTGTTTTATTTTTTAGGATTTATTTTTTAAGTAGTATGTTTCGTTTAAGTCAAGTATATACCTTTGCTTCTACTTTTAGGGTTTATACAATAACAAAAAAAAACATTATAAACAAGAAACACCTGAATTTTCATTATTATTATTAATATTATCATTATTATTTATTATTGCTAATATTCAGTTGGGTTGGTTGATACAAAAGTTTGTTTAGGAACACCTAATATTTTCACCTAACCAACTTCTTTTTTTTTTAATTTGAATTTTGATTATAAGCTAATCATTTTTCACAGGTAGAAGAAGGTTTTAGTTGATCTATTATTAATGGAGTTTTGCACTTCCTTAATTATTATCCTAGCATCAGTTTCTATGGTATTGGCACAAAATGTTGAAGAGTCGTATGTTGTGATTAATGCGAGTATACCGATAGCTCACACGGATGCGAATTACATTTGCGCCACTATCGACTGGTGGCCGAATAATAAGTGTGATTACCACCGGTGTCCATGGGGATCTTCTTCTGCTTTGAATCTTGTAATCATTTTTGTGTTTATGTTTATGTCACAAAAATATTATAATTTTCTTAACATAAGTTTTTTTTGCATGACATTAGTGTTTATTGCATGATATAACTGCCCATTTAAAACATGTATAGTAAGTGTTAACAATAGTTTTACAATTTTACAATTTAATATTTTCAGGATTTATCGCACCCGTTCCTAGCCAAAGCGGTTCAAGGTTTGTTGTTGTTTCGAGTTAAAATTTCAAGTAACTCAAGTTTACTAAAAATAAAATGTTTTAAATGGTTTTCAACAGCTTTTAAACGTTTGAGAATACGAGTTGGTGGTTCGTTACAAGACCAAGTATTGTATAAGGTTGGTAGTTATTCGGGACCTTGCCGCCCGTTTACAAAAATGAAAGGGGGGTTGTTCGGCTTTTCTAAAGGGTGTCTTCGTATGAGTCGATGGGATGAATTAAATCAGTTCTTTAACAAAACAAGGTAAAATTTAAATCGTCATGATTCTGTTCATAAATTAATTCAAGTTGACACTATAGTGTTAAAAAATAAAATGTTACATTTGTAGAGCACTTGTGACATTTGGTCTTAACGCACTCAACGGGCGACATCAAATTAAGAAGGGTGTTTGGGGTGGAGATTGGAATTCAAGTAATGCTGATGATTTTATAAAATATACGGTTTCGAAAGGGTATCGGATCGATTCATGGGAGTTCGGTATGTTTTGTTGATGCTTATTAGTTATTAATCAACTTAACTTTTATGAACGTTAACGAGTTAACGGTTGCAGGTAATGAGTTAAGTGGTAAGGGGATTGGTGCAATGGTAGATGCTGATCAGTATGGGAGTGATTTGATTGAACTCAGGGGTATAATCGACAATTCATACAGGCGATTAAAGCCAAAACCATTACTCGTGGCACCGGGAGGGTTTTTTGATAAACAGTGGTTTGCTACGCTTCTTCAAATTTCGGGGTCGGAAATTGTCAATGTAATGACACACCATATGTATAATCTTGGCCCAGGTTTGTTCTGTTTTGGTCAAAGTCAAACTACTGATGTTGGTTTTTTATCTTTGACCTTTGAGTGTCAAACGAGTTCATTTTCAACTTCAAGATTAACAAAAATCATTACTTTTTGAAGGAATATAGATAATAAGTTAATAACGTTTCGATAGACTATATGCTAGCTTTGAATCAGAAAAGTACTAGGTTTGACTCTTAAAAGTCAACTGCACATTTTTTTTTGTTTCGACAGGTGTTGATAAAAATTTGGTAAAAAAGATTTTGGATCCTCATTTTTTGAGTCGAGCATCGGTGACGTTTACTGGTCTTCAACAAACGATTAACACGGATGGTCCGTGGGCATCTGCTTGGATCGGGGAGTCTGGTGGGGCCTACAACAGTGGCGGTCTTCATGTTTCAGACACTTTTGTAGATAGCTTCTGGTAATCATCTCTTTATAAACTTTCATGGTCTGGTTTGACTTTCATGGTTGACCTCTAAGTCAAACAGTTCAGAATATTTTAAATAATCGTAGGTACTTAGATCAGCTTGGAATGGCAGCCAAGTATCACACAAAAGTATATTGCCGACAAACGTTAATAGGCGGGAATTATGGTCTCCTAAACAAAACGACATTAATGCCTAACCCTGATTATTACAGGCAATGATCTTTATACGCCGACTATTTTTTGTTTATTTTAAAATACTTGGTTAAAATATGATCGTCTTGTTTCACTCAAGCAGTGCACTTCTGTGGGACCGGCTTATGGGAACCGGAGTTCTTGCAGTTGATAGAGTAAACATTGCGCCACATTTGCGCACGTATGCTCATTGTTCAAAAGGGAAAGTAAGTTTATTTTGGCTCTAAATAATCATAAGTTCATAATAAGTGTTCTTTATATGTTGTATAATTGTTGCAGCCAGGTATAACTTTGCTTTTGATCAATCTAAGCAACCGAACTCATTTCACACTCGATGTTCACAACATCCTGAACATTAATCTACGTACAACTCAACACTTAAAAAGTAAGACAGCATTTGTTCATGGTCTCAAGACAGCGGTTTCGTGGGTTGGAACAAAATCAACAGATGAAAATTTGTCGCTTGAGGAATACCACTTAACACCTCGACATGGAAATATTCAAAGCAAAACAATGGTTTTAAATGGAGTTCCATTAGAGGTAGCCAAAAATGGTGATCTCCCAAGCTTCAAACCAACAATGGTGAAAGTGGAGTCTCCGGTTACCATCGCTCCTTTATCTATCAAGTTTGTGCAGTTTCCAAACTTTGATGCGCCTGGTTGTAAATGAAATCACGAGTCCCAAGTGTAAAAAAACTGAATGTAACCGGGCAGCTAATGGTTTTACTGTTAACGTTCTACATTATTAAACAAATATGGTTTTATTATACATAGATGCAATTTGGCAAGCCTGAATAATACTAATTCGTCATTGGGCCGCGAGGCAATATGTTATTGGTACATTTCCACATCAAGTAAAACAATGAAAATCAAAACCAAACACACAAATAGATCAAGAGAAGCCTTTTTTGAAAAATTTAAACGACTATTGTTGATCGTTCATAAATGGTCAAAACAGTTATATGTTGTGTTTAGTCTTCTCCCCACGCATCGTGTTTAAGATTCTGCCTGGAAATGATGCGCTGCCTACGCGCCTCTTCTTGTTCCTTGAGTTCTTTCTGCCCAAAACTTGTGGAAGGCAACTTCATTCCCATCCCATGAGCAATTAGCCTTTGCGCAGTTCTTGCTGATGTTTTGGGCCTTTGTCGTGGTGGTTCCAAATCTGTATGCCAACAAACGTTCCATTTCGGTTTAGAAAAATGGTTATTCACACTCACTAGATTCACAATCACCAAACCAAAATAAAAACTGAGTATGGTGGTTGCCAACCTCCAATAACCACAAAGTTACAAAAAAACCGAGAAAACTACTACCAACCAATCAATTTTTTTTTCATAGTATTGTAAGCAACTATATATATATATATAATATGTAGTTTACGCAGTTACACCTCCCCTTCCTCCTTCGCTGCATCTCTCTCTCTCTCTATATATATATGTACACACACAGTCACACACACACAGACAAATTTTTAAATCAAATATATTTACTTGGCATGTTACCTTTTTCTGGAATGGAGTTTAGGAGTAGATCACTCTCACCAAGCACACGAACTGTAAACGGACACTTGATCGAGTTACATGCCTCAAGAGCTGCAGTATACCACATACCAATCATTTTATTTAGAGTTTAAACATAATAATAATAATAATAATAATAATAATAATAATAATAATAATAATAATAATAATAATGTGTGTTGGATATGAAGTTACCAATTGCTGGTGTTCTAAAGACAGCAAGTGCAGTGGTATCATTGATCCAGCGTATGACTACATCGCGATAGTTAAACTTCTCCAACATGTTCTCCAGCCCACTTGTAGTCATACTCGGTTGAAAATCTTCCAAAACAAGAGCATGGCGTGTGCCGTATTTCACTAACAAAAACCGAAAAAAATATATATATATCAGATTTTGCTACTTCATAGCAGAACTGACAGACAACACTTAGCTCCATTAGTCCATTACTGATTGCTATGTATCCATTTTTCGATAAAACGATCAAAAGTAAACACTTATCTAGTATTTAGTTGTTTAACATTTACAAACCCATCGAATCTAGTTTCCAAGATGTTTTAAACATGGAATTTGGCATGAAATTTATGCAGAAAAAACTTCACTATAGATACAAGAATCAAGATGCCATGACCAACGAGGATGAACCAGATCTTAAAGTCTACAAGCCTGTAGTTGATGAATTAACTGTTCATACTTCATAGGTCCAAATCCCATAAAAGCTTCACAGGAAACAGACCAATTGATGTAGGTAATTGAAAAGGAACTTGATTAAAGCTATAGACTCAAAAACTAATCAACAATGAACTCTCATATTTTCATTACTTTCATATAAAGCATACGAGTAAACAAGATCATGTAGTTCTACATGAACATACAGGATATATGACAGTTATGTCAATATAGTAAACCTCTGTCACAATGCCACATGTAACAATGTTGTGGTTGTGTGAAGCATGCTGATGAAAGAAAAAAGCTTATCGAGAACACATAGTAGGTACACATAAACACCATACATAGGGGTCTAAAGACTTATCATGCCACTAACTTAACTTTTGATAATCTGGACAAAATATTAAAAAATTGTTGATTTACCAATAATATCAAAACAGTCAAAAATTTACAATGCATTCATGTGACCTACACACATGTTCAAGATAATTGCTTTCAGTTTTATTGTATTCCCAATGTAAATAACATACTTTCTTTGATAAAGGTTTTATATAAATACATATTTTTTTTCATTGTCTATTAACATGGATCCAAAAGATCCCTTAAAATTGTCACTACTACAGAGCATTTAAGACAACTGGCTAATGACTAAGAGCATGTTTGGGATTGAGTTTGAAAAATGCTTATTGGCTTATTGGTGTTTTCAAAAAGCCAATAAATTAAAATGTGTTTGGCAATCATAAAAATATTTTTTTTATTTTAGCTTTTTGAGAGGGTTAAAAGCAGTTTTCCAAAAGCCCCAAATCCTGGCTTTTTAAAATGGCTTTTTGGAAAAGCCAATAAGCATTTTTCAAACTCAATCCCAAACATGACCTAAAACTAAGTGTCTGGCATAGTTGCCAATAGCAGTCAATAGCGACAGCCTACCTATACGCCATGTAGCGATGGCGATGAAATAGCGGGCGCTATTTGATGTTTAGTGATAAGATATTAGAATATTCTTTTAAATAAATAGGGGTTTCATTCACAAAATTGAGTTTTTACTTTTTACGGCGGAACTGGTTGAGTTTGGTGCTGTTTAATCGATTTTAATGACTAAAAATCAGGTTTTTGATATTTCAAAAAAGAAAAAAAGACAAAAACCCTAAGCATTGCTATATCACGCTATTAAGGTGCTAAACATCATATATTGGGAAAAGACCTGTACGCTATGAAGCGCGCTATGGCGAGCACTATTTTCGCTATTGACAACTACGGTGCCTGATTTAACATAATACAATAAAAGTAGAGCCTTAAGACGGAATTACTCCATTTAGCAGCTAATGAGTTAAGGTAGACAATAAGAAATCTAAATTTTAAAGATATCAAGAACCTACATTCTCTTGTTTGTTCATCATGTCCTTGAGAAGTAGGAGGCACTTGTTGATTTGTAGAATTAGCCTCGGCAGAGTGTCGATCACTATAGAGGGCGTGCTTTTGATACGTGAAGGTGCCCCTTCCACGCCGCCTTACAGGAGCTATAACATTGTTATCTTCTTCTTGTTGTTGTTGTTCAAGTGTGAGTGTGGATATATCGACTAGCAACTCATCAGGAGTGCGATCTGCAACAGCTTCCCAGTCTGCTCATATTCCCAAGACACCACTCAACAATAGTCATAGAAAACAAAGTGAATGTGAAATAAAGTTAAGTAAAAGTGCAGCAACACACATACCATCTTCAGAATTGTCATTACAAGAAGAAGCTTCATTATTCAAACGGGAATCTTCCTTTGCCTCCATATTAATTTGCTGAAAAAGAAAGAGCCAGCATCAGCATCAGTAGTAAGGAATTATTATTGGTTTTGGGTAATAATATGCAGAGATTTTCTTTCTATTAATCCCAAACCAAACCAAACGATTACAATATATAAAGTGGCAGGCAGGCAAGCCTATTTTCTTTGCATCAAAATATTCAGTTTTTCATATGTATATGCTACTAACTGCAATACAATCATTGAAGCAGACTTATAGTTATAATTAATATAAAAAGTGTCAAGTCTTAGTTAATATGATGATCAACAACCACAAATACATACGCACAGCAACATGTTCTATAAAATTATATAAAATTAAAGCATAGGAGTCGTGTGATTTTTGTATATGTTGAAATTTATCTAAGAATACTGTTTTATGATATATCTAAGAAGACCGACCGACTGACCGACCATTAACTACATAGAAATCGAATTATTAAAACCCATTTATTTAGCAATCTATCAAGGTGTGTGAGGAAGAAAATAACTACTTACCTACCTCTGCAATGGACTCCTCTTCTCTTCAATCCTTTTTGCTTTGTTTTCTTTTTGATCCAAATCTCTCTTTCTTCTTCGCGTCAATTCGTTTGAATTTTAATGAGTTTTAATATTGCGGCGATGTACGTAACACTAGAGTGAAGGCAAAATAAGAATAGAGGTAAGGATCTCAAAGACTACAAATCACTAAATAAGTCTAAGATAAATACTTCCATAAAAACTCGTAAAGCAAATTGATTCAAAATGATGTGGTCAACAGCAGTAAGTAAGTAAGTATAAGACATGAAATTGAAACCCTAAAAACATAACTTAATTAACCTTATGCAATATATTGAAGAATCATATAATAATAATAATAATAATTGTAACTAAATAAACATAGACCTGCAATCGTATGTATGTATGTTTCTGTTGAACAATAATAATAATAATAATAATAATAATAATTAGGATATGAGCAAATTAAAGAGAGAGAAGGAAGGAATCGTATACCATGAACAGTGGAGGAGACGTAGAATTAAAAGAAAGGAAAGTGGAGCAACACCCAGGGTTTGGGTTATTAAAAGGCAAACAAGTGAGTAAAAGTGGAGCAACACCCAGGGTTTGGGTTATTAAAAGGCAAACAAGTGAGTAAAATTGTTCTCGGTTGTGCCGACAATTTATGTTAAAATGAGGTTCCTTTGAACAGATTCTGGGTCATCTATGTGATCCCGGGTACAACTGAAGTCGTATATAATGCATGAATTATACTTGCACCCGAACCGTAGTTGAGACGTTAGCCGGGATCGAAAGAGTTGAAACTGAACTAAACCGAATCGAGTTCTGGTCTAGTGTGTGTGGCATTGTAGGAACCATCAGATGTGTGTGAGTGTGTCGTGACTGATTTGGTGGTTGTGTTTTTGTGTTGACAACCAAATTACTAAGGCGGCTCTCAGTGATGTCATGAGCCTGTGTCGGGTGTTTCTCACCCTTGCTAATGTCACTGATTGTGTATAGTATGAATATAATATTGTGAGTTCACTCACTTATAAGCAACTCAAAGTTTATCATTTTACTAATGTGGGACAAACAAATTTCTTATTTCACCGATGTGTAAGTTCTCAACTACACGCTTTATGGTATCGATATCGCATTCGTCTTTACTTTTTGGACACATTAGCAATTCATTTGTTAGTAACAAATGCTAATATATATTATTATTCGTCCAAAATTTCCAACATAATGTAGTTCATACATTTCAACTATAATTATTTTTGTTAAGCATACTTAATGTTGTTAAAAACGACGTCGTTCGCTAAACTTCTTCCTAATCAAGGAAAATCCAACCTTCTATAAATTCCATTCATTGTCCGAATAAGTAACGAAGCTTCACCGACCGTCTTCACTCTTACTTTGGCATTTTCTAAGTTGTTAATTCTGGTGAGTTTTTCTATACACTTTTTTTATTAAATTTTATAAAGCTCAAAACGGCACTCTTGACAACACAATACAACGGATTTTTTTATTGTATGTTTATCTACCATTTTTGCTTAGGAAATTTTACACATTCATAATTAATACTTTATGAAATTCATATCAACTAGGAATCCACAGTTTTGAATAGCGCAATCGATTATACATAGATTGAAATAACGTTTAATAAAACAATTGTTGGGTTAAGTATGATTTTTAGGACAACTAAGTTTCAAAATTAGAGATGTCACAATGCTAGGGTTTATAACAAAATCTAAATTGGGGATTATAGGACTAGTGTTTCAAATTCAGTCTAGTTGTCAGTTACAAATCATATATGCCGATACATGTTAACATTTTGGGGGTAAAAATTGGTATTAACTCTTTAAAACAAATTATTATAAAAAAATCCAATCATGATTATACTTTTAACAATGACACACATTTGTATTTTCTTATAGTTCTTATTGTTGATTTTATGGAGAAAAAAAAGTTATAGCACTAATTATGAATCAAAACTTTATAATTTGCTTTTTGTCTTCAAATATAAAAAATTAAGTTGTATAAATACTTTTTTTTTCAGAAAATAAACTTCCTTTTCTAATTACAACATTTTATTGCATTGCAAAAAAATAAAACTATTATTAACTTATGTATCTTATTTGATGTATATAATTTTAGGGTTTTATAATTAAAATATCTTTCTACATATTTTTAATGTAGTTGTATGACAGCTTTATATTATTTTTACTCCCAACAGAATTTGAGAGTAAGTACTGACGGATATGGTTAGTTGATTTTTTTTTTAACTGTCGATGATAGTTTGCTGATTTAGTTATCAATCAATCAATCAATTAATCATACCCAATTAAGTCCCACAAACAGCAAAGCTATAAGTAGGATCTGGGGAGGGTAGGATATAGGCACACCGTACCTTTATCCAACGGGAGTTTGCTAATTTAGTTATAAAAATATTAAATAAAATAATCTTAGCAAATAAATAATATTTTTTAAAAAGTAGAGATTAGCTTTTCAATAAAATATAAATATTTATCTTGATTATATTTATACCAAATTTCAAAAACATATAATAATGTTTATACCAAACTACTATGAAGCATTACATTCCATATGATCTATCATTTTACTTGTCCATACCATCGTGACATTATGATTTTTTCTATATGATAAAATGATCATTTTTATAGACAACAAAGATGGCACACATGTTGGACCTGCCTTCAGAAGTGTTAACAACCATCATAACCTTGATGGTGATGTCAAGTGGTGAAGAAACACTAAGTGACCCCGGGCAGATTATAGGTAATCTGGGGGCTAAGTAATGTTTCCCACGAAGGTTAGGTCCAGCAGAGTAAGTTGTACTTCAGGGAACCTGCAAAACAGACACCGTAAGCTCGTCACTGAGAAGGGGGGGTTCCTCCTTGTGACCACCCTCCGGCGTGAGAATCAGTCTATATTGCTCTTTGTATATAAAAGTATATGAATACTATTAGAGCAGTTATCAAGTAAGTTATACGAGATAGTAGATGATGAAATGATAATACCATTTGCTGTCTTTTATAGCCGAAGGTGGGTTTCCAAGGGGTTTAGCCGGCCCAACACGCTACCAACTGTAACCTATGCACGTGCCCTACCTGTGAGTGGTGGATAGGTAGCGGCTGACACAGAGCAGGCGTGCCGTGCACTCTTCGTCTTCTACCAACTGCAGGCTAGGCACGTGGTCTGGCAGGAGTTGGTGGGCAGGCGGCGGCTATTGGTCACAGTGCTGTGGCGTGCTGTCTGCCACGCTGCTGTCAGTGAGCTGTCGCATTCTTGGTCAGATCTTTTGTCTTTACCTCGTCAGGTATCACGCAAAAGATCCTCCATCATACGGACTGGCCCATTTTGGCGGGAGTTTTCCCCCTCCCGCCTTTGCTCATTCTTTCAGGTGACACTGAATATTTGTAAGTGTTAAGCCTTATGCGTGTAGCTATGCTGTGCGGGTAGCCTTCCCTGATGGCTTGTATCCGCAACTGCGGGAACAGGCGGGTTACTTTACCATTGGGAGGCTTTTCCCTGCGTATGCAGCTTGCATACTGCGCGTAGGCTTCTCCGAGCATGGTGGGTCCTGCGGGAGTAGATGGTCTTTGCGCAGACATCCCTGTTCAAGGTGAGTCATGCGGGACCAACTGAGCCCTGCTGGGACCTACCTCTTCAAGTCCCCCCAGTCCAATGTTCTTCTCACGAATGTCTAATAAAGTGAGGTGAATTTTTGGACTTAAGCAAAGGGTTTTGAAAAGGGGTTTTTGTAAGGTTTTCCATGGGGGTTCTTCCCACGGAAGTCCTTGTCACTTGCAGAAATTCCCGAGTTTCCTGCTTGGTCTTTGGGTATGATGCGGGTAGGTCTGTAACCTCCTCGCAAGTCAGGAGCATTGAGTCTTAGTTGTGCGGATTCTCCCTGTGGTTCTGGTAGTTTTTGAACATAGTGATCAATTATGTTTAAACCACCAATTCCATCTTGGAGCCTCAAACAACGTAGTACTCGATGTTCCCGCAATGCGGGGATATTATTTCCGTTTTCACAAGCATTGCCCAGAAGATCCTTCCTGGTTTCAATTCTCAGCGGGTGCTAGGTATGTGAAGGGTTTTGCCTTTACACTGTACCTGCGTCCGTCTTACGGTTACTTTACTTCCAAGGTATTCCTGGCGTCCATTCCCTGCGGGTGCTAGGTATGTGAAGGGTTTTGCCTTTACACTGTACCCGCACCCGTCTTATGGTTACTTGGTTGCCAAATATTTTGGCTTCAATTCCTTGCGGGTGTTAGGTATGTGAAGGGTTTTGCCTTTACACTGTACCAACACCCGGCTTATGGTTACTTGTTTGCCAAGGTAAGGGGTATTTTCCCGCTTACTTTTTTGAACCTTAGTCTTCAAATTTTTAAATTTTGAAATTTGAAGAGTTGGATGGGTAACAACCCAATGCCTCAAACGTCGTGTGACGGTTTCTTCTGACTGTGTCAGGACGTGCCAGAAGTTATGGCGACATGACATTATGTGGTCATTCCAGTTGCTTTTTCAGGCGCGTGGGCACGGGATTTCGGGCGCGTAGCCGCGAAATCTCTGGCACACGTCCTTTTTGACAGCTGTTGCCAGTTTGCTTTTGCCACGCGTCATAGTTTCATTGCACCTTTGATTTCTCTCTCTTCCGTATTAAATTCATCGCATTAATTGCGATTGCTATATAAAGGGGGAGAAGGTTATTTGCAATTCACACTTTCCACTTTCATCTCTTCTTCTCCAGTAATTTCCGGCGAATTTCTCTTTTTCAGTAAAGCATTGCTCTGAAATCTCTTCTTTCTTCCACCATGTCTTCTCACGATGCTGATGATCAGAAGACTGCTGGCGAATGCCAGTGTTATCTTCCTGTCGAGCTGTACCAGTATATCGTCAGGAAGTTCATGCTCGAGTCTCTCGAGCCTGAGTTTCCTGAGCCCCACCATACTGTGTACGATGCCCCTAGTGGCAAAATCGGGGTTTATGCTGCATTCTTTGTCTACGGGAACCTTAGGTTTCCGTTGACAAAGTTTGTGTACCGTGTCCTAGAGAGGCACGGTGTGCACCTGACAGAGGTGCACCCCATGGCCATTGCCAAGGTCCGGCACTTTGAGTGGGTGTGCCGGATACTGGGCCTTGAGCCCCTTGTTGACCGCCTGATGACCTTCTATACTTGGAGGTGCATCCAAGGGTGGTACACTCTTACAACCCGTATCAAGGGTTTAAAGATTTGTACCACCGAGCGGAGTCTCCGCTCATGGAGAAGAGAGTTCTTCTTTATATCCGCTCGAGCCATCCCCATTGCCATGAAGTTCAAGAATGGCCAGCCGCTTCCGAACCTTCCCGCCATCAACTACGAGGAGGCGGAATGGTTCGCGAAGATATCCCGGGTCCAGTCCCCGGTTTTCCGTTTTCCGGAGTCGGCGATGGTGATGCTGGGGATGAGCCGGGTGTGGAAGGCGGCGAATGCGGATAAGGTTCCGATCGTCCTTGAATATGGTTCGAACTCTACCCCTTATGGTATGTCTTGTTTCTTTTTTGCTGACTACGATTTTTTCTAACTTTCTTGTTGATTTCAGAGGGTAACGATCTTCAGTCGCTCCTGAATCCGCGGGAGGAAGATGGTCCTGCGCGGATGGGTACTCGTGCTCTGGACGAGAACGAGTTGCCCATCTTAGAGCAGACTGCGGGTCGGTTCGTGGAGGTTTACCCGCCAGGCCAAGAGATCCTGAGCCACCGACGGCCAGGTAAGCCTATCTTCTACCCTGAACCTCTCAATGCTGTGCCTGCTGCTGGAGTTCATGACATTTCTTCTTCTGAGGAATCCGCAGAAGGTCCTCCACTGGTGCGGAAGAAAAAGGCTGCCGTCGGGAGAGGCAAGGAGAAGGTGGCCTCTACGGCCGACCCGGTAGTCTTATCTGACTCGGAATCAGATAATGCAGAGGTGGCGGGGAAGCCCGGTGGTGAGGAGACCACCGCTCCGGAGGCTGCAGGTGTTACCTCCGGGGAGGCAGCGACGACGACGGTTACCGGTGTCAAGAGGCCGGCTCCATCGGGTTCGCCCCCGCTCGTCCGTGCGTTCAAGCTCAAGAAACCCCGTAAGTACCCCCATAATTCTTGTCTAGATTTGTTGTTTCAAATAAATTTTTCTAACACTTTTGCTTGTGCAGGTGTGGATGTTGACGCATTCCAGGGTGGAGTTGGAGTAAGCATTCCCCCGCCAATGACGGTAGGCTCGGTCAGCCTTCCCGAGGCGTCGACCCAGGCGTCTACGCTTGCTTCCGCTGGTTCCAGCCTTCCTGAGGCTGTTCCAGCTGAGAAGGTGTCTCCGCCGGCCGTGAGTGCAATTTTTACAGCATCTTTCACGGAGCCGGCGGTTACTGTTGCTGAGGAGACGGCGCCAACAATGGCTACCACGGCGGCTGCCACTATACCTGCGCCACCGGCACCGACGGCCGGACCATCAGGTACGCGCCGGGCTTCCCGCCGATCTACGCCACCTTCCCGTCTGCCTGACCTGTTGGATGGATTTCCTTTAGGTTCAGGTGATGGGTTTGGCGGCTATCGGCCTGTTATTGACCCTACAGGTACGTAGGGTTCTTTTTTCTTTGTATATTTTTGTCATCTTTTCCTAACTGCCTTTGTTTCTTTTGCAGTGTCGGATTCCAATGAAGTGTATGTTCCAAGATGGAACATACGCCGAGGAACAACCCTTCGCACCCCTGTGGAGTGCGTGGACTGGGCTCGCCACGCTGCTCCTCATGGTGCGTTGGGGGAAGCCATGGCTAGCTACCAAGAGGGTAGGCTAACCAATGAGCTTCGGGTTCTCCAGGCCCGAACGCAGCCCCGCGTCGAGCTGCTTTGTCGTGAAAACGACAAGTTAAAAGCAGCTCGCGCCAAAGATGTATCTGAAGCGCGGGCTCTTCGGGAGGAGAACCGGCAGTTGGCCGCTGCCGCAGCCGAGAAGGAGAAGGCATTCAAGGCCCTCGAGGTTGAAGTCCAGGCGCGACTCGAGGCCCGCTCCAAGGCTGCCCAAGCTGTGAATGAACAGCTTCGGCTGGCCAAGGAGACTGCGCGAAACTCAACTGAGAGGGCTGCCAAGGCTGAAGCTGTTGCTGAGCCACTTCGCGAAGAGAATGAGCAGCTTAAATGCAAATTAAAGGCTCTTCAGCATGCTCATGACGCCTTGGCAATGGAAGATGCCAAGAAGCTGCAGGAGATCCTTGACCAGAGGGGGATGCTTGACCGTACTGAAAGGAAACTCAAAAGCGTCGAAGAAGCTGCCGCCAAGGAAGTTCAACTTGCCAACCTTGATAAAAGCGGAGCCGAACGTGCTTACAAAGAAAGTCAAGCTACCCTCCAATGGCTGCTTCGAGAAGCGTTGCCTGAGGTATCTTTATATTTTTCTTTACGCTTTCCGCTCGTAATTAGAAAATGTTCTAACTTGTAATTTTCTTTTGTAGGTTGTGCGTCGGGTCCTTTCAGAGACCTCTTACGACGATGCAATGAGCGCAGCCCTCAACGCTTCTCATGAGGATGGGCAGAAGACTGGCTTCCTGCTTGGTCTAGGGTTTGCTGAGAGAGGCTTTCCGCCCTCCAATTTCCCTTTATTCAATGTTAATACTGAAGCTGCTTATGACCAAGCTGTGAATCAGTACGCTGCCTTCCCGCATCCAGTGGTGGAGAAGGTGAATGAAGCTGCTGCTGCTGATGATGGGCTAAGCATCCTTAAGGCTTTCCTTGGGCAGCCGCGCTCTGACGGTGCTGGTCCAAGCGGAGGTGGCCCTGAAGCCTGATCCTGAAGATCCCTTCCCACTGCTAGGATAGAGCCTTGTATAGATTTCTTTTAGGCGGGTAGTTACCCAGCCATTCTTGTAATTGATTGTTATTTCCTTTGCGTATAAGATTGTTATTTCCTTCCTTGGGTTCCTTGCTTTATAAACTTATGACTTGCATACTTAGTTTAAATTAGCAATTTCCCAAGTGTTTAGAATAAGAACCTTTGAACGTGGTTGATGATGGGTTAAAGTTTCGCCTCCTCCTTCGTGATTGTGCGGGTAAAACCGTCACTTGCACTTGGTAGGATGGCTAATCTTTACCCTCTATCTGACCTGCGTGTAGGTTTTCCTTTTCGAAATTTCTAAGGCATTAAGTTAAACCTTTGAACGTGGTTGATAATGGACTAAAGTTTTCGCTTCCTCTTTCGTGATTGTGCGGGTGTAACCGTCACTTGCACTTAGTAGGATGGCTTTAACTTTAGACCTATATCTGACCTGCGTGTAGGTTTTTCTTATCCTTTTTTAAGTGTTCATAAGTTAACCTTTTAACGTGGTAGACGGTCAGTTAAGTTTGGCTTCCTTGTTCGTGATTGTGCGGGTAAGACCGTCACTTGCACTTACAAGGATGGCTAAACTTTACCTACATCTGACCTGCGTGTAGGTTTTCCTTAGAACTTTTTAACATTTTGGCGTTGTGTTTATGCGGGTATTGCCGCCTTCCACACGCAACTACTTCTTCCCGTAAGGGAAGTTCATAGGTTACAAGCTATTAATACATCATGAAAGGAGAATCATTTCCATTAGAAGTGGCTCTAGGCCTTTTCTTTACAAGTTGGAATTGATCTACATATAACATTTGCGTAATTGAGCTCCATTCCATGTTCTAGGGATGGGAGTGCCATCGAGCCTTTCGAGCCGGTACGCGCCTTTTCCCAGAACTTCTTTGATAATGTATGGCCCTTCCCAAATCGGGGCCAACTTTCCTGGGTGTTGTTGGTTCGAAGCCTCGTTGTTACGCAGTATGTAGTCTCCTTCCTTGAAGTTGCAGAGTTTTACCCGCGTGTTGTAGTATTTTTGCATTTGTCGTTTGTAGTTTTCTTCACGCACGGCGGCTAAGTCTCTGCGCTCTTCGGTTAGCATAAGGTCTAACCGTCTTTCCGCATCATTGTCTTCTGGTTGGATTAAGACCCTTGGTGAGGGTAAACCGATTTCGACTGGGATCATGGCTTCAGTGCCATAAGTGAGACTGAACGGGGTTTCTCCCGTACTGGTCTTCTTCAGCGTTCTGTTTGCCCAAAGGACGTGTGGAAGCTCGTCCACCCAACCGGATCTATGTTCCAAGAGTCTTCTCTTTATGCCTTCGACGATGCTCTTATTTGCTCTTTCCACCTCACCGTTACCTTGCGGGTGTGCCACTGAGGTAAAGGTGTGGGTGATTTGAAGTTCTTTCAGCCACTGCTGTAGCTTCTTGTCAGCAAAGTTGGTGCCATTGTCGCTTACCAAATTCTGTGGAAGTCCAAAACGACAAATAATAAATTCCCAAATAAATTTTTTGATATGCTTTGCGGTTGTTTGGGCTAAAGGTTTCGCTTCTATCCATTTGGTGAAGTAGTCAATGGCTACCACTAGGAACTGAACATTCCCAGCTGCTGTTGGAAATGGGCCTGTCACGTCAATGGCCCACTTCTGAAATGGCCACGAGGAAGTGACAGGAACAAGTTCATTTTTCGGGCGATGCGTGTTGGGTGCGTAAAGCTGGCAAGATTTGCATTTTCTGATGTATGCCAACGCGTCCATATGCATCCCCGGCCAGAAGTATCCCGCGTTGTTTAGCTTGGCTACCACAGCGCGGGGGCCTGCGTGTACTCCACAGATGCCTTCGTGAACCTCCCTTAGGAGGTAGTCAGCATCTTGGTTGTCCACGCACCTTAACAATGGGCCAAGAAAGTTACGTCTGTAAAGGGTGTCATTGACCAGCTGATAATTCAGTGCTTTACAGCGTAGTTTTCTTGCCTGTGACTTCGACTCTGGTAACGTTCCTGCTTCAAGGTATTTTATTATTGGGGTCATCCATGTTTCTGTACTGGTTTGGATGACACAAATTTCCTTGTGCGGGACTGATGGTGTTTCGAGGAGTTCCACGCGGATGTCCTTTCCCAAGTGGGTGAAGGCCAGTGATGCAAGCTTGCTTAACGCATCCGCAGATTTGTTTTCGCTGCGCTTGACGTGTATCACTTTACAATCATTAAAATCGCGCATGATGGCTTTGGCTTGGGCAAGGTACAGGGCCATTGTGTCGTTCACAGCCGTGTACGTCCCGTTTATTTGGTTTGCCACTAGCATGGAATCTACGTGGGCTTCCAAATTTTTTACACCCATCTTCCGCGCAATCCTTAATCCGGCCAGGAATGCTTCATATTCAGCTTCGTTATTCGTACTTGGAAAATCCAGCCGAATAGCATAAGTATATTCCTGGCCTGCTGGATTTGTTAATTTTAACCCTGCGCCTGAACCCTCGTTACTAGCTGCTCCATCAGTGTAGAGTCGCCAGACTTCATCGATTTCGTGTGCTGGGGAGGGTTGAACCTCCTCCTGGCACTCTTTCTCCCGTGAAGCGGGGACTTCTGCAATAAAATCAGCCAGGACCTGACCTTTAATGGCTGGTCTCGGCTTGTATTGAATCGCATATTCTCCCAATTCAATTGCCCATTTGGCTAGACGTCCCGATAACTCGGGTTTGCCTAGAACATTTGAGAGTTTGAAGTTGGTGAGAATAGTGATTGGGTGACCCTGGAAATATCGTCTCAACCTGCGTGAAGCGTGAATAAGTGCCAAGACCAGTTTTTCCAGGGTAGAGTACCGGGTTTCCGCGTCTGCCAGCACGCGGCTAACATAATAGATTGGCATCTGGATGCCTTTTCGTTCTACAAGCAGGACTGCCCCGGTTGCTCTATCTGTTGCGGAGAGGTATAGGATTAACTCCTCCCCCGCTTGTGGTGCTGTGAGTGTTGGGAGTTCGATCAGGCGTGATCGAATCTCCTGAAAAGCTGCTTCCGCTTCTGGTGTCCAGCGGAAGTGCGTTTTCTTTAAACAATTTCTTAGCGTTGACACAAATGGGAACGATCTATCCGCATGGTTTGCCAAAAAGCGGTTAAGCGCGACTAGTCGTCCATTCAGTGTTTGAGCCTGTTTTATGGTGGTAGGTGATTCCATTTTGACAATGGCTTCGACCTTTTCAGGGTTCGCTCTGAAGCCATCTTTGGTAATAATGACTCCCAAGAACTTCCCTTCTTCCACCCCAAATGAACACTTGCTCGGGTTGAGCTTCATGTTTATCTTTCTAAGTGTGTTGAAAGTTTCCTCAATGTCTTTCAACATCGCCTCCGGCTCGGGGCTTTTGATGACCAAATCATCCATATAGACTTCCAAGTTTCTCCCAATTTGGGCGTGAAACTCTTTGTCCATTAGTCGTTGGTACGTGGACCCCGCGTTCTTAAGTCCGAACGGCATCATTTTATAACAAAATGTGCCATCGGGCGTCCGAAAGGCGGTTTTGTCCTGGTCATCTACAGCCATGTGGATTTGATGGTACCCCTTATACGCATCCAAGAAGCATTTAAGGCGAAATGGTGCCACCGAATCCACCTTGAGATCAATTTCTGGCAACGGATAACAATCTTTGGGGCATGCTTTATTCAAATCTTTGAAATCTATGCACATGCGCC